>NW_010174538.1:14595-25552 GCF_000695765.1 Mesitornis unicolor | reverse complement strand
CTGGTTTCCCTGCTGAAATTTCCAGCAGATCCAGCCATCTGGCTGGACTGGCAGAACAAGTCTGGAAAGACCGCACGTTTGGAGCCGGGTGCTGTCGTGCAACTGTGCATTACATTTACATGCACGCCAAATGACATTTTTTAAGTTGCTGAAATAGCTTGTCTGGATATTGGTATCCCTGGAGAGGCTTTCACCTTCAAGGAGAGCACGAATGACCTGGGCCTTCCTTAGCGATCTGCATGCTTGGTGCTGATGGATGTGATCTGGACTGGCTGCAGCAGGGCTACAGCCTGGCCAGCACTGGGACCACTGGGGATGGCTGCTGAGCCCCAGTGCTGCCCCAGCCCCTGCACTGCTCTGGCAGCGAGGTCTGCGCCATTGCCAGGTGGCTGTCACACACCTGGGGGGGAACCCAGCACCAGGGATTGTACCCACAGCTGGCACAGAGGGTTCGGCCCTGGTCAGGGTTTCCCTGACTCCGTTCCTCCACACAATTACGGGGGTGATAAGTGCCAAGGAGCCACACACCCAGGGCTCATGCTCTCATAAATCCCTATCACAGCTCTGGGCCAGGCAGCAAGGGCAGCACTAACCTGATTTTGACTTCACCAGCAGCACCGCTGGTGTGGCAGCACAAGCAGGAGGAGGTTGGGACACCAGATTTACCCGTCCAGGCAAGTGTCACCAAGCTGTGCTCTCCTCTGGAGGTAGAGAGGTCACACTCCTGCCCAGGCCTCCCACGTCCACCTCTGCACCTCTCAGGGCTTCCCCATGCCCTTCCCCTGCCCCACAACCTACACATCCCAGTCAGGGAAGGAGCACTGAAACATAGTGAGCTTTGAGCAGTGTCTCCCTGGAGAGAGAGCAGGCCCCTGCATCGCATACAGCCCTGACTGTGGGTGTTACCCATGGCTTCAGTAATGCTGGGATTTGGGGATTTTTCCCTTAAATGCAGTACCTGCATTTAAAATTAAGTGTAGCGATGTGCCTGTGCTCTGCCATGAGGGAAACTGCAGTTTGTTACGCACATAGTGACCAATAAAACCTCATGGCAGCCTGCAGATCCTCATGTGCAAGGAATTCCCTTGTGAACAGCTTTAAATTGTAAAATAATCACCAGCCCTGTAAAACTGTATTGGTAATAAATGAACTTTGGCATGTTTCTACTTCTTTGTGATTCTGTGATCCTATAACAACAGCATCACAGGCAAACACCATGTGCCCAACAGAAGGGGAAAAAAAATGTCTTCCCGGAGCCTCACTTGGCATTACATTGTATTTTGTAACAGCTTAATGAGGGAACCAGGGCATCTGCAGGAGCAAACACCCCACCCAGTGCTTCTCCTGTGCAAGGTGAGGTCTGGGCAGGGACAGCCCCAGCCCAGCTGCAGCAGAGGCCACTCAGGGAAGTGGTTTTGGGCTATTTCCTCAGCCAGAGGTTAAATGCAAACCTGGGGAACCTTTCTCCCCGTGAACACATTGGTATGTGCAGCATTCGCAGCATCTTCTAGCAACCAGTAACAATTTCTACCTTCCTGTCTCCTGCTATCCAGGGGTGGGTGACAGCACACAATGAGCTGTTTAGCAACTCCATAAATTCACACCTCTTGGGTAAATACTGCCTGTTCTTAATCATTGGTTCTATTCACATTATTGACTTTACCTGCTCTGTCACATGCTTTTTGCTCTGTGATAGTCACCTTCTCCAGCGGTATCTTTGTTTAGATGTCTTTTTTTTCCCAGGTTTCTTTTTGTTTGGTCCCCCCTTCCCTCTCCAGGTCCCTCTTTGGTGGGATTGCAGCTCAACCTGCTTTCCCCAAGGTTCTCACTTACCTTCTCTGCAGGGCTTTCTAGAAACCAGCACCAGTACCAAACCACTCACCAAACCCTGCTTTATGCACAGTTGTCACCCCCCAGACTTCACATCCTGTGCCTATCTTGAAGCTGCTGCAGAAATCAAACCCGAATAGTACAGCCCCACATAGAGCACCAGCTCAGATACAGCTCAGATAGATATATACACTATATAACAGCAGGTCATATAGTGCTTCTTTCTCTTCCTCCTCTGCCCAATTCAACCTGATGCTGGATATGCATCAGCTGGGGAAAGCTGAGCCCATTTAGCTTCATGAGCCATGGGGCAAAACGTAGTTGGGGTAAGTAGAGGAATCTGAGTCATTTCCACCCTGACCAGTGGGAATGCAATATTTAGGAGCAGAATTTGAAAACGGCTCAGCCTGGCACTTAGGTGTGTTGAAATGGACTTGCTGAGCAGAAAGGTGCAAAGGGAATCTCAGAATAAAGCCTGCATCTTTTCTCTCTAAATTTGGCTACAAGAAAGCATCACTTCCAAGTCTGCACTAAAGTAACTAAGAAGTCTTTATCCCATCCCATCCTCTTCTAGCTTTGTATTTCCAGTTCTTGTCTAGGGTAGCTAAAAGTCACAGAAACAAAAAAACTCTGTGGGAAGGTTATTGGAGTGTCCTGTTCTGGCTGTGAAGGTGAGCACCAGATTCCTGCTCTGAAAGCCTTTCCCACAGCGGCCCACACCTAACATTAAAAAAAAATGTGTGCCAAACCAAAACCAGGCATTTTTGAAGGGGATTGAAACCAAAGCCCTGCATTGCATCTTGAGAAAGGCCACCCTTTCCTACCAATGTGCTCTGAGTTGCTCAGCTGCATTAGCTCTTCACAACCAAAGTTCTTCAAAAGTTTTGCAGCAGCCACTGTACATCTTCCACCTCCCCGTCGTGCTTTACTGAGCCTGCGGGTAAACGGACGGGGTTTGGCTTTGTCTGGCACTCAGCTCCTAATTGGTTTGCTTAACACTCAGCTGCTAAAGTTAGCGGAGGATGAGGAATAAACCCTGGTGGAGCCAGGGCACCATCATTAGTGCATTGTTAGGAGGGTGAGGACACGGGTCTCCCAACCTCCGATGGCCTCTTGCTATTTTTGGCTGATACCTGGCGCTTCACATGAAATACTTGACTCGCCATGTTCAGGCAGGTAGGAACCTAGGTGGGCATGGCAAGGGACAGCAGAAGGGACACGTCACTGCCACCAGCCTGTGTCCCTGCCTGCTGGACCGACGTCTGCCAAACCATGGCAGATGAGGACTGGGGAATTTACAGACCACACGGCAATAGCGAGTCAGAAGAAATGGTGTTTAATTATGGTATACATTAAATTAAATGTCATTCTGAATATTGGTCTCCAATTTGTGATGACTTTTTCACCATAGGGCAAACTCTTATTCGTCCCAGCAAGGGTTAGGATCCCACTGCGCTAGACATTGTACAGACAGAGCAAAAGAGCCTTTCGTGCCTCAAAGCAAGCATCCAGTGTTGTTCTTTTTAGCAGTGGTCATCTGTCCATGGCACCTCTACTGCTCTCCACCTCTCTAAACCACTCTCAGCAGTTAGCACATGCTGCAAAGTTCCCCGGAAATTTGCACAGCTGAGGAGCATTAAATCCATTTACAAAGAGGAGTAGGTATGGAGGAGCTCGTGTCTTGTGGGAGGGGAGACAAGGCCTTTTACAGCTCCTGCAGCTTGGGGAGGCAGGACAAGGGCACCTAAAGCCCTTCAGGGCTCTGGAGGGTTTGGGGCCCTGTGTCCTCAGCGGGTGCCCAGCTGGGATGTGCCCTCACTGCAGAGCTGGGTGCACTCACAAGCTGGAGATGTTGCTTCGAAGCTTTTCCTCCAAGAGCTGCTGCCCAGTGAGACAAAGCAGGTGGGGATGCTGGACCAGCATGTTCGTGTCCCACCCCAGGGCCGGTCCATCCAGCTGCAGCTTGGAGGTGACACCATGAGGACAGGAGCATTGTGTTTATTGATAAGAGTGGAGCCAACAAGGCTCATCATGAACCAGGTAACAGTGGAAAATAAGCCACCTGTACTGTCTGTTTACTGGGTGGGAGACAAGGCAGTAACTGGGCACCCAGTCCCTTCCATGCCCCAAAGAAGGGAGAAAAGGGAGGCAGCCTCTGAACCCCATTTGAGGATGATCCCACCAGAATTTCTTGCAGCCTCATTCACCTCTGTAGCAGCAAATGCTACAGGCTCATCTCAAAACTGTCGATGCCGAATGCTTCCCACTGGCCTGGATGTGCCGACTGGGCTGCTGAGTGCTTCCTCACCCCACCCCAGTCCATCCCAGAGTCCCCAAGAGCAGATGAGTCCCTTGAGGTGGTCTCCATAGCAGCAGTTGTCCCCACACGGATCATCCAGGTCCTGCTGAGGCTCTGCTCAGCTCATCCCATGCCCTTTGTTCACATGGGAGTCACTGTGCAGAGGGCACGCGTCTGCCCATTCTCCTGCAGAGCAGAGACCGGTGCTGCCTGACTGGAGTCCTTGCATAGGAATTAACTCATTTAAAGGAAGAAGAGAAATAAAAAACCAAAACCATCCTCAGCTCTGACCTTTACAAAAAAAAAAAGGGCCGGGGGGAGAGGGGAGAAAAAGAAAGAGAAAGATAAGAGATTTGGGAAAAATATATACAGATGGGGGAATTGCACTTAATTACAGTAGTTTACATCCATTGGACAAAATTTACTTCTTTCATATAAATCTCTATGTATACGAGTAGGGAACGGTGAGGATGGAGCACACTGTACCTATATTTACAGTTTAATTGGCTCAGTTCAACAGCACATGCAATTCCTCCTTCCAAATGCCAAGTAACAGACCCAAGTCCCTCTCAGTCCGTCGGGTGGAGGAGTATAACTTAAATATTATCCATCTTCCCCTTCTGCCCATTCCCAGTACAGCTTGTTCCTTGTTCCTCAGGAGAGCCAATGGCCTCTTGGAAGGCAAATACTTCAGAAAAAAAAATCCCCAAGACACGTCTTGGAAATACTGCGTGGAAGGAAGGAGAGACACGGTCCTGGGTCGGCACCCCACAGATCCAGGCTTGTCCCCGGTGGGGGCACAGAAGGGTGACAGGGAGTCTCGAGCCTCCGGCTACATTTCGGGATGCTGGGCTCCTTGCTGTGGCGCTGGGCTTCGCTCTGGCAACTCCCCGGGCTCGGCGTGCGGGCCACCGGTGGGATGTTGTGGAAAATCAGATCCCGTTGCTATGTGCAAAAGCAGTGAGGTGTGGAGCATCACCAGGCTTGCAGGGGACACTGGGGAGGGAGAGAGCAGCACAGTGACCGGCGGGCAGGCAGGCAATGAAGGCAGCACCATGGGGGGGTCTCCAGGGGCACTGCAAAGCATTTGGAGGCATCACCTCCCACACCACCCTGGCACCTTGATGGTGCCGCATAAGCCCTGCTTGGGCCCGAGCCCTCCCCAGCACCCCTGAGGGGGAGGCAGTGGGAAAATACTTTCTGAGTCAGATATTGCCACCCTCTCCCAAAAATAATAATGATAATAAAAAAGGGCAGAGATTGTGCCAAGAGCAGCCAAGCGTGCGGCCAAGTGCAGGAGCTCATGCTTAGGTGGGAACAGGGCTGGGGGCCACACTCATCACTGTCCCCCAGCATTGCTGCCACCTCAGGAAAGGAGCCGAGCAGCCTCTGCCACCGCATCCATCCCACCACAGCAGCCTCTTCTCCATCCCTCAGGGTGGGTCCCCCACCCGGGGTCCCCCCAGTCACTGGATGGGTGGGAGGCCGAGAGCTGCAGATGACCTTGTGGGCTAGCGCACAGCAAACATCGTAACAGGGAGATAAGGTGACGCCAGGAGCCCCCCGTGACATGTCATTAGGGACAGGCTGCGCCTATCAGGTGTTTGCTAACGTAATAAAAAATGGTGGCTCAGCCTTAAGCCTTGTCAAAGGAACCAGGAGGTATTTGCCTCTTCCAGGTCTAAACAACAACATCTTATAATTGACCTGCAGTGTCGGGCTGTGACGGGACAGCCCTAGGGGGGCCTGGGGATGTCCCTCAAGCCAGGACTGGGAGCAGCAGGGCTGTCATGGTGGGGGTTTGCAGGGTCTACCCTGAGGGCTGCGGGTGCAGAAGAGCTGCCAGGGAATGACCGGGCCTTTGCTTTGCACAAGGACATCTCTCCTCTTGCAAAGAGGGGGTTGCTCAGGGAGCACGAGCAACATGCCTCCCTCAGGCTTGTGGTTTCACATGGGCTGTGCAAAAATATTGGGGCATTTGAACCACTGGGGGGGTAAGCAGCATTTACGCAGCTCCCATGCCCCTGTAGCACTTCATTTGCGCCTTGCTGGGGTGGGTGCAACCACTGAAAAAAAAATCAACGTTCACAGATACATTTTTCCAGCCTTAGCTTGAACGTTGGTAGGAAAAGAAGCTCTGGGGGCTGGAGGGTTGCACTGGGGGACACAGGACCCCAGTGCCTCTCTGTCTCTGTGCAGGGGGACATGGGCCAGATCCTGCGCAGGACCAGCCTGTGCTTGTTTGTCATGTACGGGGGGCTAACAGGGTGAGTGCGTGCCCCTTCAGCATTCTGCACCCATCCACTGCAGTAGCCATGGGGGCCCAGCCCAAACTCCCCCTTCCTGAGCCGCAAGACCTCCTCCTGCTTTAATTAAAGTGCAAAAGCGTGATGGAGGGAGAAAATCGAGCGATCCTCAGGCAGCGTCATGTCAAGGTAGGCTGATCGCAAAGCCTGGCCAAGCGGTGGGGATGGCCAGGTGCTATCTCCTTGCCAGGGATATTTCCTGTGTGCCCAGGGCTGCTTTGGGCCAGCCCAGCATCAAAGGCAGCCCGTGGAGGGAGAGCATGATTAATCAGGGGCAGTTCAGGCTGAGCGCGCACCAGATGGGCTGATAAAGCCGTGCGGAGGAAATGGCGCTGCTGAGGAGCATGGCTGCGCCTGACTGCCTCCTGCTCCAAGGTGCACGAGTGCAGAGAAATGGTCACTCACAGCGCTACAAAGCAAGTTTGCCTGGGAGTGGCGGTGTTCATCATCCCTTCCTGGGGACCTCAAACCCTGCCAGGGCACCCCCTCTTCTCTCCTTTGCAGCCCCAGCTCCTTCCTTCAGCCCCCGCTGGGCATCCACGAGGAGGTCCCACAGCAACCCTCTGCCGTATTTACACTGCGGTCATTGCAGACATTTTTTTCCTCTCCCCTGTCAAACCTCAGTAAGAAAGTTTATCTGAATGCACGTTCAAGGCTCTCTCTTATTTATCTAGCGATCAATAAGGGCCACATATTTCCCACAGACCCCAGAGCTGGCTTCCAGAAAGGGACTATTGTCTGGGCAAGGCCTCACAGGCCTGGTCTGACCCAGGAGAAGTCCTGCCTCACACCTGCGCTGGCACCTGGCAGATGATAAAGGACTGTGCTGGAGGAATTTTGGGAGCCCAGCTCCTCCACTCGACTCCAACCAGGGTCGATTTGCCCCTGGCACAAAAGCAGCAGAGCTGGCTTGGTCCTGACCTCCTCAGGCCAGTTAGAACCCTAGTAGTATGCTCCCATGGCCATGAAGTTGCCCCAGGGATGAGCATGGCCCAGCTGACACCACCATGACACGTCCTTGTTGTCCAGCACAGCTGGACCGTCACCCAAATCCCCGTTGCGCCATCTGCAAGCAGGTTTTTTGGAGCCCATGAAGGGCCTGGGATAGGGTTTTCAGCACTGGAGGGTTCGTCCTCAGCTGCCCACAGAGGTCCACAATGGGGTTTCTGCTGCGCCCTCCTCCAGCCACATCTCCAGGGGAGAAACAGCCCCACACACCCACCCCTGCGCACCCTCCGCCATGTCTGCCCAGTCATTACCTGCTTACTGGAAGACATATTGGTCAGCGTGCTGATGCTGCTGGTATCCGTCACCACCATCGCCGAGGGGAAGCGGGAGGTGTGGGAATACTGGGGAGGCTCCTGTTTGTGCGAGTACACTGCGGAGAGGAGGGAGACAAGTGGCTGTCACGGAAAAGCCACCCACAGCCCTTGCGCTAGGGCAGAGTAGCCAAGCGCTGCTTTACGGCAGGACATGGGTGGGAACAAGTGTCACAGAGACATGATGGGATAAAGCAAACCACCACCTCCCTCTAAGCCACCGCTTTCTTGGGGAGCAGCTCGTCCAGGGAAATCAGCAGGGACTGAAGGACTGCAGCTGGACCAGATGCCAGAGCTCTCCAGGATGATGGATGAGCCCGAGGGATGAATCTGGGTCCCTTCAGGGCACAGTGGGGAAGCTTTGCAAGCAGCACAAGAGACGTGGCCACCTTCTTCCCCAGAGTATGTTTTAGCAATAAGAACACAGAAGGAAAAAAAAAAGTTTGTACACAATGGTGGTAGAAGGGAAAGCAGCAGAGCAGTACTGGAGATGCAGCATGGCAGAAGGAAAGGATGGGGTCCCACTCACACTCCTGTGCCAGCCGGCACCCGTGGGAGAAAGGCAGCAGCCAAGGGTGCCAGCTTGGGCAGGAGAGTGCAGGAAGAGAGCAAAAGCTTATTTTCTATCTGAACTCATTTCAGGGACCCTTCCCTTTGCAGCTACTGCCTGGACCCTTACTGTGCGAGTTCTGCAGCTGAGTCACGGTGGCCATAAAAGGCTGCTGTGTCATATGGCTGGGCGACTGCTGCATCAGCGGCTGCTGGTGCGGGCTGTGGAGCTGCTGGGAGAACTGGACTGGCTGTAGAGCTGCCAAGCTGCCGGCAACGCTGTTGATAACAGGTACACTCTGCGCCTGCGAGGTGTTCAGACCTGGGAGGAGGGAGAGAGCAGAATGGGGACATGAGCACTGGGGTGAGCAGGCAGGGCATTTCCCTCCCTGTCGCAGGAGAGGGGGTGGTCCATGCAGGATGTGGAGGTGAGCTCGGAGTACGCACTTACTCTGTGCAATGGCCATGACTCCAGAGAGCGGCGTCATGATGAGGTTCTGGGACTGCTGCGGGTTGTGGTGGGACAAGCTGTGGATGTTGGTCAGGGTGCTCACCGGGGGCAGCCCGCCCCCCGAAACAGAGATCTGCCAAGGCAGGACAGCCACCATCAGAGACACAGCTACCATCACAGGCACAGCCAAAGGGCTGCTCCCAGCCCCCTCCCCTCACTCCTGCCTGCTTCAGCAGAGAGACTGCAGGGGGAACAGGAAAAACCCCTCCTGAGAGGCAAAGGTGCTGCAGCCTCACTGGGGCACTTTCGGTTCAGCGCACACCACTCTCACCGCCCCAGGGCTGCAGACCCCAGCCGGGATGACTGAACCTCGTGTTAATAAATAGCGAAGCAGCAGCAGTGCAGGACTTTGCTGGTGCTGGCTTCCAGCTCCATCGGAGCACAGCGCTCGCACACAGCACATCCCGAGCCTTTGCCATTTTGTCCCCCAAAAGTCCAAGCTCCTACCCTCAGGGACAGCTGAGGACTCTCAGCACTCATTAATTTCTCATCGTCACGGTTGTAGGGGAAAGTGGTAAATATAAACTCGAGAAGGAAAAAAAAAGACAGAAAGCAGATAAAAAGGGCCTCACGGTGATGATCTCAGTCACCGCTTCTGCAGAGGGGCAGAGTACCAGTGAGATGGGCTGGGTGTGCTCAGACAGAGCCAGCTCCCAGGATTTTGGGTCAGTGTTTGGGGATCAGATACACAAAGGCACTCGAAGTGTGCCAAGAGGACTGGAGCCAGTCCCCAGGACAAACAGTGGCCTAAGTGCCTGGTTTCTTTAATTGCTGCCCATTCTTCTAATCTCTCTAATTAGACCTCTTGCACTGAGCAATCTTGCTCCTGATTCAGAGCCATCCTTTTGTCTCTTCGTGTGACATTTTGGGACACCAGTCCGAGCACTGTGTTTACTTTGCACGTGTGAGTTGGAGATACCCCCATTGCAATTGAAACAAATCCATCAATAAATTCCAAAGCCCGGGAGTGACTCATATTTTCTGATCCGGTATTTTCCACTTTCAAAGTCTCTTCAAGGCCAGGTTACACCACACGTGGGTGCACAAGTCAAACAGCTCACAGCGAGCGCACACCGGCTCATTTCATGGGGGGGGCTTAGACTGCATCCAAAAGAAATCCTCTGGAGATTGAATGATTGGAAAAGACCCTCCAAACACTGGACCCTCAGTGGGGAGGCCCTCTGGCACTACCATGGCTAAGGGCAACGCCGGAGCACGGGAGAGTGAACCACCAAAGCTTCCTGCAGCCTCAGTAGTGCTCCTCCCCGAAAAAGTCGATTGACTTCAGATGCAGCAACTTCCTTGGCAGCTCTTGGTTTCATGTGGGGTATTAAAGGCACATGTTTACTTACTAGAAACCACAGCCTACAGCATATTTTTATTAAATCACTAGCAAGTACTAGCTAGCCCTGCTTAAAGATCAGAGATAAGCTGGCAGAGCCGCATGCTGCTGAGGAGCAGAGCCGTCCCAGATGGCACTGTGCAATGTGGGGGTAATTCAGCAGGGCTTTTGCTGCCGACTGCACTTCAAACAGTTGCTTTTCCCAGTTTAACCTGCTGCACACCCATGCAGCTTTCTCCTGGGCTGCTGGGAGCTCCCTCTGTCCCGGTCAAGGGTCCCTCCTCAAACCCACCCCTCAGACTTGGCCCATGCAAATGGCGCTGGCAGGGGGTGCTGGCACCCACCCAGCTCTGCATCACTTCATCCCCACAAACCCCCGCCCCAGGCACTCAGTGCCTGCTGCTGCCTTTATTCCTGACTCATTTTATGACTTAGAGGCTCAGGTTAATAGGGCTCAACACACCCTGGGGAGATATGGGCGCATTCAGGGCCGAGGGAGTGTGCTGGGAGGGTGGGGGTCTCACTCTGCCGTAGCCCCCCTGCTTGGTGGGGGACGCTTGGCTCTGCAGGGTCAGCGTCCCGGCCTGAGTGGCAGCATGGAGACCCTTGCCAGCTGGAGAGCAGCAGAAGGAAAGGCAAAATTAAAGGGTGCCATAGCTGAGGGAGGGGACGACAAGCCCCTTTGCAGCCACCCAAGGACACGATGGCCGAGAAAAGCCAACCCTCTGAAAACGGAAGTGAAAACCAGGGAAGAGCAGGCTCGGCCCTGCTGCCCAGTGCCATGTTTGACTTTCGCTTTCA
>NW_010174538.1:13642-14565 GCF_000695765.1 Mesitornis unicolor | reverse complement strand
AAATAAAACCTCCTCCTGGAAGAGCAGCGGCCGCATGCAAACCTCTGCCAGCCTGCAAACCTCTGCCAGCCTCCAAACCTCCAACAGCCTGCTCCAGAGAAGGGCTGCGCTCTCCTGTCCCATCCTGCCCTGTCACCCTGCATGCACAGAAAGGAGCAGCCCAAGTGCCCAGCCATTGGAAACCCAGCTCAGCCCTGCATTTACAACCACTTTTCTGCAGCAATCACACGTGCACACAGCATGGGGAGGTATCAGGCACCTGGCGAGGATGCCGGTGTCCCATCCACTGCGGGCATTTGCAGCTCTGCCCTTGCAGCAGAGCCCAAGCACATGGGGAAGGGGCCAACAAGAGGTGGGAGCTCTGGGGCCAGAGCTGGCACCAGCAGCTTGGATGGCCTGGATGATGCCCAGGGACAAGAAGGTCCCTGCTTGCAAGAAAAGTGCTTCCCGGGCAAAAACTGCAAACATGCAAGGGCTTAGGGGAAAAAATAATGAATGAGCATTTTATCGATACCTATGTCATCGGCAGGAGAAAACAAACAGTGACAAGAGGTGGGAGCTCTGGGGCCAGAGCTGGCACCAGCAGCTTGGATGGCCTGGATGATGCCCAGGGACAAGAAGGTCCCTGCTTGCAAGAAAAGTGCTTCCCGGGCAAAAACTGCAAACATGCAAGGGCTTAGGGGAAAAAATAATGAATGAGCATTTTATCGATACCTATGTCATCGGCAGGAGAAAACAAACAGTGATCCACCCAGCGCACGGTCAATCCCCAAGGCATGCAATCAATAAAAACCTGAGCAGGGCTGTCAGATTTATGGGCCACGCTCAGAAAACACGCTGTTGCCCGCCGTTGAGCGCGGGGGCTGAGCGCCGCCTTTGAGGCGGGTGATGGGGACGGGCGCGCAACCGCACCGCAGCACCGG
>NW_010174538.1:7909-13595 GCF_000695765.1 Mesitornis unicolor | reverse complement strand
TGTTTGCTTTGCCCGCTGGGCCCTCTTATCTTATCAGCGCCGCCGCCACAATAGGCCAGGTGTACTCACCATTTTACCGTCGGGCGAGAGCAAACCGTGGCCCGGGTCCAAACCGGCCGGGGAGACTTGCTGCAGAACTGCCTGGCTGGTGGTGACCATGGCACCGGTGCCGTGGTGGCTGATGGCCCCGGACGATGCTGCCTCACCGCTTGCCGCCTGGCTGTACCGGACCCCTGCAAAACATTGCCAGGTGTTGGCATCACCCATGGGCACTCCAGTGAGGGTGCCCTGGCCGTGCCAACCCCCTCCAAAAGTGACCTTACAAAGAGAAAACACCTCACCCCTCCCTGGCTCCCTCAGCACGAGGATGCAAACAGATGTGCAAGCTCCTAAATGACAACCTTGAACAATAAACGGGAGGGACGGCCACCAGACAACATGGCCCTTCTTCCAGTGCCACTTTCCAGCTTCTCCCCAACCCCATCCTCTGAAATAATAGAAAGAACCTTATGATGAGGGATGCTGAATGCCCAGACAGGGCTGCAGCCCTCAAGCTGCTGTGGGGTAGAAAGGGAGCCCGACCTGGGCCAGCAGCCTGGACACCCATCTGTACCCCTTGTGCTTTAATTTGCACAGTTTGCACCCATCGTGCCTGGTGCCCCTGAGCTCCAGGGAGTGACTCTGCATCCCCCCACTCCTGTTCCCCCAGCTCCTCACTGCCCCTGGCCAGCCCAGCTCTGAACGGCGGCAGCTCTTGCTTGTTCCTCAGCTCCTTCTGCATCCGATTTCCCTATCAACTCCCTCTCGACAAGTGTATGATTAACAGGTTACTGCAGGAAGACAGCGCGACCAAACACACACAGACCTCTAAATCAGACCGCAGCCCACCACCCCTGAGGAGGGAAATCTGGCTCAAGCACAGGTCTTCTATATAAATATATTTAATTTGGCTAAAACACCCAGCACTGATAACTATATGATCAGCCATGTGTCATGGAAAGGCATCTACAGATCACAAATAATTAACTGAGGAAAACCCACGGGAAACAAAAGCGTCTTTTACAAGGCTGCCTTGACGACTATGGAGAAAAGCTATTTATTACGAGGAGTTCAGCACCGCGCTCCCACCCTGGTTCACTGAACTGCCCTGGGATCGAAGTGGTGGATGGACAGACAGACAGACAGCCCACAGCTCTCCTGGGAAAGAAAAACACTGTGGCAAAGGCCATTGACCCAACCGAGACCACCAAGAGCATTGTTCACCCATGACCCCCAGCCACTGCACAAAGGCATTGGGGTTGGCTCCCCGAAACGACTGCCTGTCGGAGAAGTTCAGCCTGCAGAGGATGCTGGTGGCTTCTTGGCTGTCCCAGCACAGCATGGACACTCCCAGTTCCAACTCCACCCCAGGTAAAGGATCTTTCTCCTTGGATTTTGGGATCTCCTTCTCACAGGTGCCCGAGGAAGAGCTAACACAGGCTGGCTCAGCAGAGGATGCTCTAAGGGCTACTCTAAAAACCTCTGAATCAAGGAAAAGGAAAGAAAGTATAACTAGAGTCTGGGAGTTTTCCAAGAGTTCCAAAAGCACCTGCAACCTGGTCTTGCCACATTAAACCATGACAACCTGCCAAAGCACAGCCAGCTACCTGCACCCTCCACCAAACCCACAGCAAAGCCACTCTTTCACTGCCTCCGAATTCTCCCCATCAGCTGGTTAAACACATCCCACAGATAGGAATCTTCCCCCCGAATGTCTGGTTCCTGATCATTTCCCAGCAAACCCCTTTTATCCCTGATAATAAAAGAATGTCCTCTGGCAGGTGGATATTTGCCGGTCCGAGTGGACGTCCCTGCCGTGAACAGGGTAAACATTACTCAACTGGGGCACTGTCCCACACATTCTTCCCTGTGGTCCTGGCCTCATGCAGAGTGTGCTTCAGCCGCTGCTGCTCCAGGATCCTGCAGCACTGGTTAAACAATGGAAGGGAGATAAAACAAAGCCCTTTCTTCTGAGTGTGATCTTCAAGATAGACCAGGAGCACAGACGGCTCCTATTGGAAAGAAAATCAGAGTTTCTGCTCAAGCTTCAGTCTCTTTTGGGTTGGTTGAAGCTTTCCACAAGGAAAAAAAAATCCATTTAAATCCCCAAATCATGCTTTACCCAACTGAGGATGCTCATAACTCCTGACACATGGAGTCATGAAGTTGTCTTTAAAACACATGAGAGGTTAAAAGCTGATTTTAAAGCTTTTCCTTTCAATCTGAAGGAGAAGACTTTTATTGTTTGAGAAACAATAACCAATGCTGAGATTTTCAGATAATCTGGTGACTGAGATTTTGGGTCTCTAGATAAAAACACTAAAGACTCCGAGTCTTGATGAAGATTAACTCTGCTGAGGAGCGTGGGGTCGGGCTTCAGTGGCAGGGGCTGCACTTGTAGGGGGCTCCTGCATCCCTAAAGCCTGTGGGCACCTGGGTCTGCCCAGAAACTGCTTGTTGGGCAGAGTAAAACCCTTCTGCCATGGCTACCTTGCAGACCTTTTGGAAACCTCTGACTATCCTGGCTTGGGTTTTTCCCATCCCTAGAACGAGATGGAAGCAGTGCAAGTGTAAAGAGATTTATTCCTCCTCAGCCTATCCCTACAACTGCCCAAGAGAGGAGCCTGCATGGGGATCACCAGCAACCGGCCTGGCTGTGGAGCCTGCCCTCCTTAAGGCTTTTTTTTTTTTTTAACTGGAGCTACAGCCATAATATAAAAGTCCGTTTATGGGACCTGGCTATTGTGTGGCCCCTGAGCTGCACAGCCTGCGAAATGTTTTACTCCTTTCCCACGTTTCCAGACAAGTGGCAGGGTCCAGCTCCCAGAGCCTTAACCCTGCGTTCCAGTCGACAGGGATGGGTGGCGTGACAGCCCCCAGACCCCATGACCCTCACGTGCAGGGTCCTGCACACCCATGGCTTCCTGCACCCAGTCCTGGGCCCCTCCGGCTTCTCAGGGGTGCCAGACCTGTCCCCCTACCCAGCTTTTGGGGTGGGGAGAGGAATGAGGGGGGTTTAGGGCAGCGATCCATAACTTTGCTGTTTTCATGGCAGGTTTGTGCCATTTTCTAGGTACACATCAGCCTTGTGTCAATCATACTGATACAATTAAATTACCCTTTTTCTTAAAAAAGTATAATAAAAACTGTAACTGTACTTTTAAAAACCACTCCGTACTTTCAAATGTATTTCCCATGCAGCAGGAGCCCGCTGCTGTCGCATGGCACATCCTGACCTCCTCCGGCAGCACTGCCCCGGCACCAGGCTGGGCTTTTGCCTGAAGCTTTGCAAACATCCTGCAAATCTGCGACGCCCAACCCTGAAATGCACCCGGCCGCACCGTGCGCCCGATCACTGATGACTCAGGCGGCTGCAGGGATTCAGCCCCAGCTTTGCCCAACCCGCAGGGATGCAGCTGCCAGCATGGACCGGCAGCGGGGTGATAAAGGCAAAGCACTGGTGCAGTTTTTGGGAGTCACGCTGGCCTCAGCGATGCTGCACCTATTATGGAAGCAGCCAGGTCGGTGATGAGACCATTATACCAGGTCCAGGCAGTGCCAAGGACAGTTCTAGTTTTTGGGCTGCCACTCAAATTGTCCCTAAAGTGTTAATCTTGCTAAGTTACAGAGGTGCATAGTTTATATCCATTATAAACCTGTTTATGGGGACTGGACCCTCCCATTTTGCTGCTGTCATAAAGTTCTAATTACCCCCCATAAAACAGGGAAAAGCTCCTAACAGCGCACTGTACCCACCGAGCCCCACAATGCGCCCAACAGTAAAATATTACAACCCCTGGCACCGGGTCCGCGATCAGAACCAGCACATACCCCCAGGAACAACGTGCAGGACCCGGAGCGAAACTGAAGCACCCCTGGACCCAGGGTTTATTGATGGGCTCTTAAGAAAAAAAAGACTTAAATTGCCCTTTGGGTTTAGGAAGAATCTCAAGGGTGGTACTGAGTATGTTTTATGTTTGTTATCTACAGTTGTAGAGATATCTAAAAATATATATAAATAATGTACATTCATATATATGTGTGTGTATATGTGATTGCTCTGATACTCTCATTTTGCAGTGTGGGTACTGCTGGACAGACGGATGGATGCCTCGATCACCTTTCGGTGTGGGACACCCTGGGATGGGCTGGAGGCAATGCTGTGACCCCCAGCTGCTGGGATGGGGCTTTGTGGGGTCCGATGGGCGCCAGCCGGCCCTTTGTATGCAGGATGGGGGGGGGGCGCGGCTGGCGAGCGCGGTGGTGCGTCACCTAATCTCATCAATGTGCTGATTGTCTTCGGGGCTCTTGAAGATAAAAATGGCATAAGCCAGAGTCTACGGCATGGCACTGAGATAAAACCCCCAGTGACCTTCAAATCAAACAGAGAACCAAGATCGCTGATAATACCCCATAGGAAGGGAAAAGTCCAGAGTCTGAGAGAAGCCTCTGAGATAGATAGGCTTTAAGTATTTACCTCCAAATAGTTAAAAACCATGGCTTGAGGCTTGACAGATGGGTCCCCAAGAAGAGGCTGTGAGGATGTTTGACTTTTACAGCTCTTATCCCTGTCCAGCCATCATTACGCCCTTTCGCAAGACCTCATTGACGTCCTGAGGAGCAGGCGATCCCTCTTTGTCTGCAGGCATGGAAGCGATTTTGTGGCCGACCCATGCCGCCAGCTCCATCGTTTCCTGCCGGGGGATGTCATGGGGTGGACGGGGCTGCACGGGGGTAGGATGCGGGCAGCATCCCCGCGCCATCATTAAGTTGTTAAAGCATTGAGAGCTCCAGACGCCGCCACACGTGGTGCAAGGGCAGTTCAAATCTCAGCATGGCCACCCCAGATGGGGTCAGCCAGGCAGTGGGGTCAGCCCCACCAGCACTGCTTCGCACCCCACTGAGGCAGGGGCTCTCTAAAAATCTCTTGGAGCAGGTTCAGGCAGAGATGGACCCAGCAATGTTTCAGGACCTGCAATCTTGACAGACCTGAATTGGACCAAGTGACCTCAAAGCAGTCACAGGAGCTCCATCCCTGCCCATCACACTCAAACCAGCCCTAAAACGTGATGGTGGCCCTCACCATGCCTGTCTCCTCCTCCTCGGCAAGGCCGATGGATACGAGGACCGACTGCCAACAAATTCCTGCAGCTGAGCCCTCCTGACCCCTCTAGAGAGGCCCTTTGCCGCCGCCGCGGCCATCACTCCTGCCCTGCTCAAAAGCCCCTCCAAATGGGCTGTCATTGGCCCTATAGCCACGGCAGGCTCCTGCTGGCCACTGCTCCGACAGGAAAATAAAGGTTGGGGCTTAACGGCCCTCCAGCCCCCAGATAAATGCCCGTGGTTACAATAATTGCCGTCCCCTAATAGAAAAAAACAAAGGGTCTCACAGGGTGCCTGCATGCGCACTGGCAGGACAGGGGCACATCAAAGGCAGCCGGGTTCGTTCAAAGCCCCGGCTTAATTGTCAATTAAGCATGCACGGGGAGGACAACACCATGACAACGCGGGGCTGCATGCTGGTGGGGTATTGTAAAGCCCACCGGCAGACACTGAAAACAGCTGATTTTGCTGACAATGTGCTTGTAGGGCACCTTGTAAGCAATCAGCCGGTGACAGGAGGGCAAACGTCCTCCCTGTCCTCACC
>NW_010174538.1:0-7878 GCF_000695765.1 Mesitornis unicolor | reverse complement strand
CGGGGCATTCCGGGAGCAGGGTCACATTTTGGTCACCGCTGGCCGGCCCTTGGGGAGAGCAGTACCCAGGAGCTGAGTGGGATGCTGCCTGTCCCTCCCCCAGTGGGGATCCTGAGCATCCCCCAGGTACCACTCTGGGGGCTGCCCTCACTTACTGATGGCCAAGGACCAGTGTCCATCCGTGAACCGGCACCGTCCCCAGCTCTCAGCCTCCTCTCCCCAGGCACGTTGCCCTTCCCGCAGGGACTCTCCACCACACGGGTTTCTTTTAATTTGCCTTTGTAACGAGCTGGGTGTGTGTAACGAGCCAGGCAGGGTCATTTCCAAGAGGCGGCTGGTTTGAGCCTCCCCGGCCGAGCTGTACCGGTGCCGTGGCCAAGGAGCGAGTGCAGGGCAGTTGGGGTGCAGCCCCCACGTTGACTTCCCACCGCCCACCGCTCCTGTGTGCCAGGGGCTGGTGCGTTGGCTGCAGTGGGCAGGGAGGGGGACAATGGGGATTGTTCTCCCAGCAGTGCCTCTCACTTTGATTAGTCTCCCCCGGCGTGCAGCCCCCTCCCCAGCAGCATTATCTCCTGCTTAAGATTTCGGTGGGGGTCTGCTCTCCCCCCAGCCAGCTCCTGGCTATGCACAATGTGGCCGGACCATGGTGTGATGGGGTGGAGGTTGGGGTGAGCCCTGCACTCCCTGAGCAGCTTCTTCATGAGGAGAGTGCATCACCACGCACCCAGCCCGGGCCAGTGAGGCCAGGACACTCTGCCACATCTTCCTACATGGCCTGTGCACTCCTCCACCCCCCGAAACCAGTGCTCACCAGTGGGCTGCATCCCAAGGCCCCAGCACTGACGTGCCAGGCACAGAGCAGCCCACTTCCCCATCTACAGCCTTCCCCTGCCCAGCCCAGCCCATACAGGTGAATTGAACCAACCAAGCAAACACTGATTTATCCTGGGCAGGATGGAAATCCAGCCCCTGGCACGTGGTTCGTTCGGCCATAACACCACAGCGACCGCGCTTGCTCCTCTCCACACCACCACCACCCCTCAGAGCTGCAGCAAGGACCAGTATGACCACATTTTCCCCCATGCATGGCTCTGAGGGCTCAGCATCCCCTTCCCCAGCAGAAACGGGAGCCAGCGCTGCAATCGCTCCAACTCCACCTCCCGAGTACCCTCGGCGTGGGCTTACCTGGCATCTTGCTGGGAGGAGAGGCGCTGGGCTGGTTGTGGTGGGGGGAGCCGTGGGACAGCAGCAGGTTCATGCTGTGCGGGGGCTGGCCCGAGCTGTAGGCGTCCATGGCCAGCTTCTGGCGGAAAGCCTCCTCCTTCCGCCGGTTGGCGAACCAGTTGTAGACGCGGACCTCCGTCACCAGGTTGGAGCCGAGCCCGTGAGCCTTGGAGGGAGACACCCCTCGCTGAAGACACTCGGCCCTGCGTGTGCAAGGGGACACGTTGGAAAAAGGGTGCTGCTGAGGGGACCTCTGCCAGCACTGTCAGGCAGAGGGCCTTGGGATGACGCACCAATCTGGGGGTTTAAGCCCTTCCTACAAACCCAACTGCTCTTTCCAACTACATCCATGCCATAAAAGTCAACCTCCCTCTCTCTCTGACATTGCTGTAATGCTGCAGCATCCCTATGGCATCCCCATGGCATCCCTGCAGCATCCTCATGACATCCCTATGGCATCCCTGCAGCATTCCTGTGACATTCCTGCAGCATCCTTATGGCATCCCTACAGCATCCCCCCAGCATCTCCCTGGTATCCCTACAGCATCCCCCTGACATGCCTGTGACACCCCTACAGCATCCCTGTGCAATCTTTGTGGCATTCCCATGGCATCACTACCCCAGAATGGAGCTTGCTTGGCTCAGATGGGCAAAACAAGGCAAAAAAAGGGTCCAGGCAGCTCAGTAAAGCCGTGCTGTGAGCCAATGGCCAGGACTGCAAGCTGGGAGCCTGGGACCACGTGTGGTTTTTGGAAGAAAGGCTGCAAGGAGGTGGCACAGGGCAGCCATTACCTGTTGCACTCCTCTACCAGAGCCTCGCGCTCCTCCTTGCTGGGGTTCTTTTGGCGGTCGTAGGCTTGGTACAAGATTTGCTGGGAGGCTGGCCCCCACTTGAACCGATTGCGCCGCATCTTCTTGCTGGGGGTTTCCGAGCAAGCATCATCGAGCTGGGCCGCCCCTTGGTTCTGCTGATTGAACTCTGGAAAGAGAAACAGCAGCTGATCCTGACTGCTTTTGTCTGTCATATTTCCACAACCCTGGACTGTCTGGTTGAACTCTGAAAGAGAAAGGAGCAGACGTGAGCCGGCCTGTAGCCGCTGCTCAGAGTCACTGGCCCGCGCACAGGTGGCCCCCCAGTGTCCCATCCCAAGCCTGGCACATGTCGGAGCAAGTTGGGTGCTCCCTGCTACCCACCCCAGGGAAGAGGCCAGCCTTGCACAGAGTTATTCCCATCCCACTGGGACTGGCGTTAATGGGGAGGCACGTGCAGGGCATGGAGATCCATGGATTGGGGGTCGGGAGCCAGGCAGAGCTTCAAAGCCCCAAAAAAGGGTGCCCCTCTCTGCTCGCCCAGCTCCTGTCCCAGCACAGTGGGGTGGCAGGCACCAGAGGTGACCTTCCTCGGCAGCCCGCCTCGGACCCGGTGCTTGTCACCGCAGCAGTAAAAGGAGATTAGTGGGAGAGTTTTATTATTCTCAGTTTTGCAGGGGAATTTCTCCCTCTTTTTCTAATGGCTTTTCCCCCTGTGATGTGGGGAAAACACAAGGCAAGGTGGGAGCTGGTGCTGTTTGCTCTGACGTCTCAAGGTATGTTTTCAAAGCAAAGGTATTTGGTGCTAAACCCTTTTCTGCACTTCCCGTCTGCTGGATATCGCATCCTTTAGGAGGAGGGAGGCAGAGCCCTTTAAAGTGGGGTGGCAGTGCCCCAACTTCCCCCTCAGACGAAAACAGGGCTGCTTTGAGTGATACGGGACTGGCCTGGGAGCAGGGGTCAGGGAGAGAGGTGCACAAAAGCAATAGTCATGTACTTGGTCAAAATCACCTGCATTTTCAACAGCACAGACTGACCAAGGCCATGTTACAAATAGGAACAATTTACAGCTTTTTTCCTTTCTCTCTCTCTACTTTTTTTGCAAGTAGTAGCAGAAAATGAGCAATCTCAAGAGCCAGAGAGAGGAAAAGAGGGCAACTGTGGGAAAGTCATCTAATTGTGTGTAACCATTAATTGCTTTCCCAGCTCTAACAAATATAAATATACAGAAACTCAGCCGCATGGGTGGGCATGGGGGAACTCGCACTCAGGAGTGGCTCTCACCCAGTTTTCCCACACTTCAAATTCATTTTATTTGTAAAACTGTTTTGGGGAAGATGTTGGGCAGCCTGGGTCCCTTCTGTGAGGAAAGAGGGCAGGGGACTGCTCCTCAGACAGGACTGGGATGCGGGCACCCCTTCTCCCCACAAAGGGTGAGAGCTGGTGCAGGTACTTACGCCGGAGGATCTCCCGCTGCTTGCGGACGTACCACGTGTAGAGGGCGGCTCTCTTCTGCGTCTTCATGGGGGTGCCCTTGTTGAGGTGCTGGGAGAGGTGTGACTGGTTGAGGCCAGTGACATCCACCACCTCCCGCTGCGGGATGTTGTGCTGCTGCATGTACCCCTTGATCATCTTTGCCGCCCGCCACGGATCCTCGCTGCAGGGAGGGAAACCAAGGGTTAATCTCTCCCGGTGAGGGAAAAACACCCGGTATTTACTTCTTCCCATGATGGAAACCCATTTTTATTATTATCCTGAAACCTGTTTCAGAAGGGTACAAGATCCCTTGAACATACGTCCTTCCCCAGCTGCCATCCCGGCCCCAGCAAACGGCCCCGTCCTGCCCCAGGCAGGCAGGAGCTGGTGGGATGGGGGCTCATAAGGTGCCTTGGCCATCCTGGGGGTGCCCACCAGGCTGTTCACCCAGGGAGGGAGAAATACAGAGGATCCCAGTGTCCTGACAGGGCACGTTGAGGTCTCATTAACACTGGTAAAGCACCTCCAGATCCTTCAAGGAGAATTCTATTCTATTCTATTCTATTCTATTCTATTCTATTCTATTCTATTCTATTCTATTCTATTCTATTCTATTCTATTCTATCCTGTCCTATCCTGTCCTATCCTGTCCTATCCTAATCAATCCATTAATTGCTGCCGTTATTATGTTCACTGCAATTTCCCCCTTTGAAGATATGCACACACAACGGAATATGCACATACACCTACAGATACGGGAAGCCCATACAGGGTATCTCTCTGAAAAGAAGACAAGTCTCCCATTTGGAGGTGCCGGGGATGCCTTTCCTGCCCCCACTCCCAGCTGCAATATCCATGCTGCACCCCGTGCCGCCGGACTTGGATCCCCACACGGCCACCAAACCCCACGCGCCACGCTTACTGCTCTATCTTCTCCCTTCCATTCCCACAAGGATAATTATCTAAAAATCACCATATTTATTTAAAATTACCCCATTTCTGCGCTCCCACAACAGCAAAGCACACACGCAGGCCACATGCGAAAGGCTGAGACGTGAAGGTCAAACCAGGCACGCAAACCCCGGCAAGTCCCCAAATGGAAAACCAAAACCAACTGCCCCCGACGATTTTAAATAATTCTTGAATATTTTTAAACATTTGAATTTGGTTCCTGCTGGATCCAGGTGTAAAATGACTTTTTCCTAAATCCACATTAATTGGCTGTCCTTGGGGTAGCTGACACCAATCGAGGGAATAAATAAAATTTCAGCCAAAAATCAAAATGCTGTCTGCACTCTTTAGCTCTGAGGAAAGCACAGCGCAACGGCAGAGGAACGGGCCAGGACGCCTTTGCTGTATTCAACGCCCTGGATTTATCCTGCGGTACCAGAGGACGCTGGACTAAAAGGAAGTGCTTCAATGCTGAAAAATCGGTGTGGAGCCTGAACCTGGTCACAGTCATGCACTCAAATAATGCCGCACTCTAACGCTGTGCCTGGAATAACCGTCCGACTGCGTTCCCGATTCATTACTTATTTTGGATCCTTTAACTTGTCACAGGAAAAAAAACCCAACAAACCAAACCAACAAGTAGATTTCTTACTTTTTTGTCCTGAATGCAGTGTGAAAACAAAGCTGGTTAGATCCAAAGCAAAAGCACCCAAGCAGGGCCAGCCTGCGGATGGCGGCGAGGGATTTTTCAGACCAAGGAGCCTTGCCAGAGACCATGTCCCCATGCCCAACTCAGCATCCTCCGGGCAGGGCCACCCCACCGTATCTACGGTGTCCTCCATACGGCGATGGTCGCACGGAGCCATACAGATGCACGAGCTCATGGACTCCGGTCTTCTCACCAGCCCAGAGCCCCGACCGGGTTAAGTGCAGGGCTCACACAGACTTCTGTCACCAGCGGTTCGTGTCCGTGAACTGATCCTGCTAATTACTGAGTACTAATAAGTTACTGCGACAGAGCTTGTTATAGTTTCTGATAGCAGTTGAGTTCATAACTAAGCCAAGGGCATCGTTTTCCCAGAGTTAAATTGTGAGCCAGTGCAGCAGAGCACACTTTAAAATGTCAAATGAGTGACTGGGGGCTCGCAGATGTGATTTCTGAATTAAAATAAAATTTGGCAGCGTTTTGGCTGAAAAAACATATGCAACAATTCGGGAAAAAAATCCCAAGGTTTCCCTTTTTTATTATTATTTTATGTTATTATTTTAGGAAAGGCTTCAACTCGATATTTCCAGTGCGTTTCACACTTACACTTTCACAACAATTATTTGGCTCTTAATTTCTCGGCGATGATTTTTCTTTACGAAACAACTTGACCGTATTCAAAAGGGTTAAACAACCTGAAACCAAACCCAAACATTTTGTTTCATGTTAAACAAAATGTTTGGACTTGGCCCAAAATGAAACATTTGAGTGTTTGTTTGGCCTTTTTTTTTTTCTTTTTTGGTTAACCTAAAAAGCCAGAGAGGAAAACCCTTTGATTCAACACAAGCTCATTTTTTTTCGTTCTGTCACCGAAATGAAAAAAACCCAAACCATTAATTGTCCAGTCTTCACTAGGACTTTACATGCAAAAAAAAGAAACCCAAACCCAACCCAGCCCAGGAGTGCTTTGTAATATCGGAAAACCAGTTTATAGCCCTGGCTCCGTAGTCCTTCTACACCGAAATCAAGGAAAGGTGTTTTTTTCTTGCACAAAATAAACCCCAGTGAAGCAGACCAAGAAAGAGGTGTTTCCTACCCCAGCCTCACACGCACGTTGGGGGCAAAGCCCTGTCCATCTCCCCAGGGATTCCCAGACCCACTTACCCCCTTTCTTAGCCTTAAACACAGGTAAATACCCTCCACATCCCTGCAGAAATATGCCAAGAATTTATACAGATGGATTATAACCTCGGCTCCCTACCGAAACGATCTATCTAATCTGCATCGCCCTGTGCACAGAGGGATCCAGCACCGGGAGCTGTGCCGCACCTGCTGCTCCCCACGCGTTTCGAAGCAGCTTTGGGACATCTACGCCCGGGTCCCTGAGGATGGGGGGCTTTCCCATGGTCTCCAGGACCTGGATACTCCTGGGATATTTTATTTGCTTGAGCAGGGTCTGGGTGAGACCTGGCAAGTGGAATGGGGAAAGGAGGGAGCCACAGGATGTCTCACCCCCAAACTGGGCTCTACAAGAAACCACGGTGCTGGCGTCAAGGCCACTGTGCTCATGGTGTGACACTCGCCCTGCTCCCACTCGCATCAGCCGAAACCCTTTGGGCGCCATGAATGGGCCCAAGGAAAGGCTCTGCTTGCCAAGGTGCTGTGGCCAGGGCGATCTGCACAGGACCACCATGACAGGCAACTCCAGCCCACACCCATGCCACGGGTGGGCAACCAAGCCTGTGCCGAGGTCCCAAAAAGAGCTATGGGGTTTAGCAGGGATTAGGGCTAAGGGAATAGAGCTATAAGGGAACAGCCTGAGACTGAGCCATTGCTGGGGTGAGGACACTGCCACCAGGGAAGCAGGAGCAGCAGGAGATCAGCCCCCATGCACGGCTGCAATAAATGGTTCCCGACTCCCCTACTCCGGCTCCTGCTCCAAGTACAAAGGCCTCTCTCAGAGCAAACACCAGCTCTTTGCAAAGGCTCCTCGGGGACATATGCCTGCTCTTGTTTGCACCCAAGGCAAACTTTGCACAGAAACACCTGCGGGAGCACGGCAATTCTGGGGCTGAGCCTTCTCCGCACCCCTACGGCCACCCCAGGCACCCCCGCAGACAGATGCAGCCAGCAAAAGGGGGACACCAGGGACAGGCAGGAGCGCTCAGAGGTGCAGGGCATGGTGCTACACAGGTGAGGTGGGAACCCAACCAAAAAGATCTGCAATTATTTCTCCTTCATGCAGAGCCTTTTTACCACCTTTCATGTTCCAGCTGAGCCCGTTGGCAGGTACAGGTGCCCCAAAAGGCACCAGTACAGGCCTGGACCCGAGTGCTGGGCACACTGCACCTACCATGGCAGTGTCCCCATCCCCTGCCAGGCCCCGGCACGCTGCTGCTGAGGCACCGGGGGGCAAGAGCCAGAGCTGAGCTCCGTGGGCTGGCAGAGGGTACAGGGAAGCACGGAGGGCCTGAGCTCGGCGAGCAGGATCGGTGCCGCGCTCAGGATGTGCACCGAGACAGGTATGAAAACGGCAGTGCCGGGGGGGGGGACGACGGGACACAGAGGTGTCCCTGCCGCACGCAGGGACGGTCCCGCGGGGCGCTCCCACCCGCTTACACCAGCCCCGGAGGTGCCACGATCGCCCTTGGCACCCCCGGCTCCCTCGGCTGCGGAAGAATCCCCGGCTGCCCCGGCCCTGGGGAACGGAG
>NW_010174537.1:6635-8878 GCF_000695765.1 Mesitornis unicolor | reverse complement strand
AATGTCCGGGAGAGGAAGAGGCTGGAGGGGGTGTTCATGGAGGGGACAGGGGAGTTTGGAAGGGGCAGGAAAGCATCCTTAACCCCTTGTGCTCCTCTTGCATGGGGACTCAGTCCATCACCCTTGCGCTAAGCTCTGCACAGACAGGAAGATGCCGGGAGGGCTGGATGCATCCCCTCCTCCTTGTGATGCAAAGCAGAGCCAGTTTTTTCCTTTTTTCTGCCTTTTTTTTTGACAGCCCAATGCCAGCCCCTTTCAGCACGTCAGCCACTTCGTCCTTGCATTGGGGACACACAGTGACCTGCCAGCTGCGGCCACTGGCACGTCCCCGTCCCCAACCCCAGAAAGCCATGCCAGGAGTGGGGAGATGACAACCCTAGTGACACGCAGCATCGAGGCACAGCAGGGCCTCGGCACACCCCCAAAATGCCTGGTGTGGGGCTGGGGCCAGTTTTGGGTGGGTTTGTGGTAAATCAGGCGTGAGGCCGGCGGGCTGGCGGCTGCCACCGCGCCAGGTTAGCGGCGGAGCAAGGGGCCGGCTCCACCTGGCCCTCGCCATCCGCGGGGTGATTAAACACGGGGCTCCCAGCTGCCATACATTTTTAAATAAATGAATAATACATAGCGGGGTGATAAATAAATAACGGCCGTACATTTGAACTTAGCCTCTGAGAAAATCCTTTTAGTTCAAAAGGACCGGGGCGCTTGGAAAGGGGAGCCCATGCATTTTGAATGGGCTGCCATCAAGTGTCAGGGCTTGGCAAAGGAGACAAGGGAGGGGGAGGTATAAATCCGGCTCCAACACAAGTGGAGGAGGGACGGGGACGAGGGTCCTTGGGCATCACCAAGGGCAGCTTTGGTGGGAGCAGGCAGCAATGGCACCCAGGGATGTGGATGCTGCAGTGTTGGCCACCGAGAGCCCCAAATCCCTGAGAATGATAAGGATGGAGATGGGGATGGGGATGAGAATGAGGATGAGGATGAGGATGAGGATGAGGATGAGGATGAGGATGAGGTTGAGGATGAGGATGAGGATGGAGGGTGCCATGACAGGAGACGAGCGGCACGTGAAAGGTCTGGTTTTGCCGAGGAGGAGCCCCTGTTTAGCAGAGCAAAGGCAGCACTTATTGATAAAGAGGTGGGTGGCCCTGGAAGGCGGCCCAGGCAAATACAAGGGGATTAGAGGAGCCAGAGGTGTGAGCAGAGGGGCGAAGGGGAGGAGGATGCTCAGGAAAGTTGTTAGCAAGGGCATAACAAAGCACCCGGAGCAGGGAGGGTACAGCGAGGCAGAGGTGGGTGACGGGAACCATATTGGCACCTTTTTGCAGGGAAATCTAGAGAAACCCCATGTTAGGGAAACTGGGGGGGGCTGGGGCTGTCCCTAGCCCCAGCACAGAGTACATGCCTGTCCTAACTCATGTTCCTACCATGCACATGTGTGTTCTGGCCATGTACAGCCATGCACACGCATGTGTGGGCAATGCACAGCCACGTACACATGTCCTGGCCATGCACACGTATGTCCAAACCGTTCACACACACGTCTCGGCCATGTACATGCATGTCCCAGGGCCTCACCCTTCACGAAGCCCAAGAGTCGCAAAAGCAACTTTTAATTCTTGGCGCAAACGGCTCCCTCTCGCTCACATCGCTAAGTGGGTATTGATTTATTAGGTTGTAATTTAAGGTAGAACGTTTTAAAATGAACTCACGCACCAAACCCAAGCGTGAGAATAAACAAGCCCTGATTTATTTGCTGCCTGTGTCTCTGCAGATGTCCGGGGGAGCCAGCGGCACCGTGGGGCAAGGGGGGATGGGGATCCTGGCATGGGCAGACCATGAGGGGAGCATCGCCCTTACTCCCTGCACCCCACAACATCCTCATGAGATGTCCCCCTGGTGCTGGGATGATGGGGACGGTGACAGTGAGGGTGGCACTGGACCAGGCAGGAGGGCTCACTCCCATCATCGCCTGTGCCTTGCACCTGTGGGTGCCACAGCATCACACTGAGATGAGCAAGACCCCACCAGGATGGGCAAGACCCCACCAGGATGGGCGAGACCCCACCAGAGTCACCAGGATCATCCCAAATTCAAGCTCTGGAAAATGCAGACTGGGGGGGTTGGACTTTACCACTTCACCCCCTGCAACCAGCAGATGCGAGGCCAAACCTCCGCCGGCATCAATCAGTTGCGGATGCACAGAGCCGGGATGAGCGGGGGGGGGTCACTTGATCTCCCCC
>NW_010174537.1:5984-6319 GCF_000695765.1 Mesitornis unicolor | reverse complement strand
TAAACAAACCTGCGCCGGGGTGACGTGAATGAGGGCACAGGCTGTGTATATATTAGTGATGGGATCTGACCTCGCTGGGAGGGCTCCTTCCCTCGCTCCGCTCCTCTGGGCGTGGGAAAAAGGCCTGGGCTCTTTTCACAGCTGTTCTCGCTGCTGCACTGAGCTAATGGAGGGGCTGCCCGGCTCCCTCCTCCCTCCCGCCGCCTTTTCAGGCCTTCAGCAAAAAAAAAACAAAAAACCACACACACAAAAAAAACCCCTCAACCCTTTCACAGTCCCTTAAAAACACACCTCATTGTTCCCACCCGGCTTGCATTGAAATGCCACTCGCGCCC
>NW_010174537.1:0-5861 GCF_000695765.1 Mesitornis unicolor | reverse complement strand
CGCGGGTTTTCAGTCCTATAGTCCGCTCTGGAAGGGGTGTCTGGCTGGGGGCGGGGGCAAAATGTGGAGCTAGCATTAACACCCCCAGCCCAGACCCCTTCTGTCTCTCCTTTTTATTGGGATGCTCCAATTTTGGGATAAGAAATGAGCTGAATGGTACCAGTGCCCATCACTGATTCGCAAGCCCAGAGGCAGAGTGAGCAGAAGGAACACGTGCCCAGTGGCCATACCTCATCCACAACACAGCATTGGGGACCCCGAACACCCCAGCACCACCCCAAGCTCCTCCATGGCCGTGCCCAGATTTCACAACCACTGTGTGATGCTCTGGGAGCAAATATCCACATTAATTCCCCACCCAAGACAAAGCGATGAAATTCCCCAGGGGTGGGGCTGTTGGGACACATCACACCTCCATTTCCTCTAACATGGAGCTGATGGCTTGCCCAAAAACCTTCTCCAAGGTCTGTAAAAAACCCAGAATTAGAGAAAACAGCGGCTGCGCAAGGATCAGCCCTCGCCTGGCTTCCCCAAGAATTAGGGCAGAGAAATCCTGGGCTCAGCCTTGCAGGGAGCTGCGGGGACAGCAGAGCCGGGGGTCCCTCTCATGCGAAGCCACTGTGGAGGGGGAGATCTGGTCCTTGAAGCTGGTAGCAACAGCAAAGACACAGCTCCCCCACCAGCCCCAGTATCTTCCCTCGTTTGCCAGGGCCCAACCCAGCACCGGGCTCGTGCTTTTCATTAAAAATAAATAAATACATTTCTGGTGGCGGCAGCGGAAGGCATGAAAACATTATCCCCAAAGGCTCAAAAACCAGAAGGCAAAGGCGGCGAAACCCACAGTTATTATTTTTTGAAGCGGCTGGGATTTTTTTAAGTTAATCTCCCGCTATCCTTAGATGGAGGGGAAAGCATCAGGGGCAGGATGGACAGACGGACAGGACAGCGTCCTCAGGGCCCGCTCGTGCCTCCCCGCGTGCTTTCCCTGCTGACCTTTCCCTGCTGCTCTGATAGATCCTTTCTGACAAAAGCGGGGCCGCCCCACACCTTCCGCCCTTGCTGCGCGCCTGATGCAGGGACATCGCCACGAGCAAGTCCCTGTCACCGGCGATTACAGGGAGAAGAGCTCCGCCGCCACCCCGCTCTTTCCGCATCAGCTCCGGTGCCAGGCAGGGGGAGTGCCCCCGGTACAGAGCAAAATAAATCTGATAAATAAATAAATGCAGATATGATAACGGTCGTGTGTGGGCTAGCTATCGGTGGGGATGAGCCCCGGCGCTTTAAAGTCAACGTATGGATGTGATGCTGCACGTCTGTGCGTGACCTACATTTGGGGCCATGGCGCTTTCCCCATGGCTGAGCCAAGCCTTGCCCACCAAATCACTGTAAATCCCCAAAGGGCTTTTCCCAAAGGGAAATGCTTTGGAAAATGCTGCTCGGGTGGAGCATCCCTGGGCACAGGGGTTGGCTTTGGTGGGGGTGACAAAGTGCGGCCACTGAGGCCGTGTCCTCAACACCATGAGCATCACCGGCACATGGTGGGTTCCCCTGCATCCCCTAACTCAGACCCTGCGCCCCTGCCCCACTCCCTGTCAAATATTGCCATTTCCCCAGCTGGTTTTGACTTCACCCAGCGCAGCCATGGAGTTTCCATAGAAACATGAAGATATTAAACTGTAAATAATAATTTCTCCATAAAAAGAAGAGAAAGCAAGGCTCTAGCACATCACATGGGGCTGGGAACAGACCTCCAACATCCTGGGAAGCTGGTGCTGTACATGGGGTCTCATCCCACCACCCCAGACTAGGTCCCATGGGTGTGGGTCCCATGCACCCTCTAACGGGGAGCCCTGCATCACTCTGGCACTGGAGTGGGTCTGAGGGCTCTGGCACCACTGCCTCCACCGCTGGCCCCTGATTTATCCAGGTCGGAGCCTTCAGCCTGACATCTATAAAAATTAGCAGCTAAAGACCCGGCCGGGCCATCCTCCACTGGCTTTGGGGAAATAAACGGGAGCTGCGCCGCTGTGCTGACACGTACCTGATGGGAAGGAATTGTTATTTACTGTTGCCTGTTCGGTGGTTATTTTTAAATGGCCTAAAGTTAAACACATCAGTGTTTTTCATTTTCTCCTGCTCGGGGATATGTTTTTGTCTGGGGCTTTTACCCTTTCTGTCTATTTAAGTGATACTTTTTATCATAAATGACTGGTTTTTTCCCTCCCTGATAACAAGGTGGAAAACCATCAGTTTGCAGTGGGAGGAGGGAGTGGTGCTGGGGCTGGATCCTGCCCACTCTAACCAGTACAACCAGTACAGGGCACCAGCCCAGCATCCCAACAGCCAAACCAGCCACGAGCTCCCTATTCCCATCTCCACAGGGCACGGGTTTTGGGGAGCACCCTATTGCCCCCATTCCACTCTGCTGTGCTGGTACTGGGATGCTCAGCCCGGCTCCTCTCCCAGTGCTGGGAACTGGGACCAGAGACCGCTAGGCTCAGTCCCAAAACCCCCCCTTGCCCCAAAGTAGCCGGGCTGAGCACCCAGGATTATCTGCTGCGTAACATCCCCCGGGAACAAGATTGCAGCTTAGGGCCTGATGGAAAAGAGGAGAGAGATGGGATTAAAAGGAAAATAATGACTATTCCTTTAGCGAGACCGGGGAAATGAGACGGGGATTAGCGTCCTCTTTACCACCAGTCCCAAATCCTGCTGGGCGGTCCCGGACCCATCCGGGGCGGCCAGAGACGCCCACGCTCAGCATGGCCCCCACAGGTGATGCAGGGGATGGTGGCACCAATGGTGAAGGGACAGGGATGAGTCTGGCAGTGCCCAGCACCAGGTGGCATCACCGCTGCCAAATTCATCCGGAGCATCAGCCACATTTGCCACCACCTCCGCCCACATGCGGCCGGCACCAAACGAAGGCCATTCCAAAAATATTTGCCAGCATGGTGATTTTTTTCCTTCTCCCTGCAGATTTGCTGGGAGAAATTATAAAATATTCTGTGAGGAATAAAACATTGGAAATTAAAACTTCACTCGCAAAGGCACGAGGCCGAGAATAAACCTGAAAGGCTCCTTTCTCTCGCCTTCGGTTGCACGCACCGCGCGGCGCAATTGGCTGCTTCCCTGGAATAGATTCAGTTGCTATGATACCAAGTTTGCTTTTAACGAACCCCAGAAAATTAATGGCATTCAGCAGATAAGTCCTTAAAGTGGAACCTATTTTAAGAAATTCTTGCTGAATGGTTTACAAGTTGTCAGGAGGGTGGAGAAGGTTTCCTGAGTGCAGCAGAGCTGACACCGGTTGCCCCTTTGCTCCCGGATGGGATGCTGGGGTGCATGGTGCTGCATTCTGGGGCATGCTTCAGCCTGGTACCACAAGCAGCGAGGGATGAGGGGTGATGCACAGCATCAGCACAGCATCCCGGTGTTGCGCATCCCTCCCTGTGCTGTGAGTCTGCCGCTTCGCATCCTCCCGGTTGTCCCCACGCGGCCTCACTGCCTGAAACGCCAGAGGCTTCCTCTGCCAATGCTCGGGAAACATCAAACCCTGCCCAAATCCTGCCCAAATCCTGCCCAAACCCACAGGCTGGTCCAGATCCAGGAGAGCCTGAAGCAGTCAAAGGGATGTGAGTGGGTCTGGCATGGAAACCTGCTCTGACACAAACTGCCGGGCCTTGGAGGAGCTCGGGGCAATAATTGAGGAGCCAAGGAAGGTTTTCCTTCCTCCCAGCACTGTGCTCCATCCAGCTCCAAGCAAAGTGGCATCTTCCATCACATGGGCCACATTTTACCCAGGGATCTGTGTCTCCACCAAGGAGAGATGTCGGTGCCTCTGAACGCCGCCATGGCCCCGCATTGTGCTGCAGCGAAGGCTCGCATCCAGCTCGGCACCACCACAGATAAAGCACCCATGCTCCCATCCCCATCCCCAAGATGCAGGGTATGAGGGACCATCTCCTCTTTCTCCCACACTATATTTTGGGAGTGTACAGGGTCCATCCCCACTTTATCCTACACTATGTATAGGGTATATTTATCCCACACTATGTATAGGCTCCACATTCTCCCTGCCCTGAAAAAGGCCTAAACTGGGTGAGCCCAGAGTGCCTGTGCAGGCTGGAGGTGAAGGATCAGTGCCAGAGATCAACAAAATCTGTAACAAGAAATTTGACCCCCTCCTTCTTGAACAAAGTGAGACCCATGGAGGGGGAGGAAGGCGTACCCCTGCCTCTCACACTCCAAATTCTTCCCAATGTCAACAAGAAGAGGAGGCGCAACCCTGACAGGGAGAGGCTGACAGGGCGAGAGACTGGGGTGCTGAGCTTTTAATATCTGGCGGTGATGCCCTTCTCCTTTCTCAGTGCCAACCTCTCAGCTTCCAGGGTCACCTCTCAGCCTTTTCCCTCTCCCAGCACAAGCCATGGAGCTGGATCCAGTGCTCAGCCCCACATCCCTTGCACTGATCAATCTCCCCGCATGCCGCAGGGACTGAGAGGAGTCGGAAGACATGGGAGGGAAGGAAGGGGCTGGCTGGATGTGACACCCCCACTCAGGGAGAATGGGGGAGCCTGGAGGGACCGGATGGAGACACTGAGACCAAGGGAGCATCAGCACCCTCTGAGCGATGCTCCCAAATCCCCCTCTCCAAAGAACAAAGCTGCAATCTCTCTGCAGAGGCAGAAGAACCGATGAGCCACAATGATTTATTTCTCTTCTCCAGTAGATAAACCGACCTCGGAAACGGGTTTGTGCTAAATTACAATTTGCATGTGGTAATATATTTAAGCAACTTTCCTTCTACTTCATTATAAACGGGGCTTCTCTGGGGGTTATTTCTGAGCTGGCCCCATTTCATTTATCTCTGGCACACCCACTGCAAGTGAGCTTAATTGTCGGCGTGGAAATTAAAATCACAGCAGTAAAAAAAAAAAAGAAAAAAAATAATAAAATAAAGGTGCTGGGTTTGTAGGTAGCCTGAGGAACCCCAGGTTGGAATCAAAATAATCACCCAGGCACAGGCACTAGCTCTGGGCCTCAATAAAAATTATTAAAGACAAGACCCCACTGAAATCTCCACTCCACAGCCGCATTTGGCTTACAACCGCTCTCCCCCTGCAAAGGCACTGGGGCCAGCACCTGGGGGAGGCTGGTGGCCACCAAGCCCCTGTCCTGCCGGGAGGGCAGGGCTCTTCGCCCGGAGAATAGCGAGTGGGTTTTTACATTCGGTTCTCTAGCTTTATGATATCACATACACTCATACAGCTAGATAACCAAAGAGAAAAACCAACCCAGGTCTTTATGCACCAGGCCTCTGTCGCGCCACGCGCCCAGGGGTGGCTCACTCCGATGTTGGAGCTCCCCGGGGCAGCTGCGATCTGCATCCCCTTGCCACCAATGATGAAGAAACCCCAATGGTTTTGGTGGGAGAGCAGAAATCTACCTTGGGATGCAACATGCAATGCTGGCGCTGCCCAAAGCTCATCCGAACACCCTGACCTGCACCCCAAAGAGGACCTGCACTTTAAAGCAGGCTCGGTCCTGCGCAGCCCCTGTGGCCTGGGAGCCATCACAGGGCCGGATGCTCCCCCACCATCCATCCCTGCCGCCTGTGGCCCAAGGACCTGCCTTCTTCCCAGTCCCAAATTCACCCCCAGACCCACCCTGGAGCCTGCTCCCCTTTTATAATTACTGTAAATTACTGGCACAGAACAGCTGAGTCACGAGAGTGGCTGGGGAAGGGATGGGCCCAGCCAAAAGGGCCCCCCCAGAGGTTTCCATCACGTCCCGATTTCCTCTCCTCTTCCTCCCTTCCTCTCACACCCGCTCCCTGCAGCAGGGCCTGCATCTATAGG
>NW_010174536.1:54148-58313 GCF_000695765.1 Mesitornis unicolor | reverse complement strand
CGGGCCTTGCGCCACATCCTCACTTACCTCTGCCTACCTTGAGGACAGCATCTTTGCAAATGAAAGCCAGTGAACACAGATCTCACTTCTCTTTCATAGCCTGGTACACATCAGGCCAGCAAGGCAGTGATGGCCAGCCTCTCGCTGCCTGCTGAAATAATGCTCTGCTTAAGCCTGATGCCTTGGCAAAACAACAACAGATCTTAATGTCTCTTTATCCCAAAGAACAAAAGGGCTAAATCTAGATATTGCTGCTTCTATAAGTGCCTTCTGAAGTGTAATTTAGTTAGTTTGTAAGTTGTCTGGGATGACAGACTCATTTAGTTAAATACAGATAAGGTTCATGAATTGTGCCCTAGTCCTGGCAAGATCTGCTTCATACTCATGAAAATAATTGTAGCTGTGGACATGGTAACAGAAAAATGTAAGACTTCATTCATTAGCAAGGTGGGTAAGATGAGATGACTGACAAGATTGTATAGAGAAATGCAGACAGCATTTCTGCCGTGCAAGTCAGAGTATCAAGTAAGAATGAAAGTTCTCAATCCATGTTGTTGAGTTCAAGACCTTTGGTTAGTGATAGAAAATGATCTAGCATTTGTTATGGTACAAGGTTGGAACTGCATAACTGAGACATGTTTAGGTGAGATGGAAGGATTTATTTTGGTGTAATTAATACAACACAAGAGTGCAATATGCATGAGAGGGTTCTCCTGGTGTTGATGGGTGGATTTGGCTTTAATCTCATTTAAAATGGAGTTTGATACCAGCTCCAGAAAAGTCTGCTAGAAAATGCTGATTAAGTAGGTGAGTCCTGGAAGAGTACTAGGGTTAGACATATCTGCCAGACAGCATCTGTTTTGACAGTTCATGCTCAGTATTTAATAGAACACTGAGTTGTCCAAAACGCCTTGAGGTAAAATAAATTGTTGCCAGCAGCCTGCGCTCTTACTGGTTTAGTACATCTTAATAGTGATCTTTTGTCCTCAGCTACAAGGTGATTCCTAAACATATCTTCCAGGGTTTTGTTTGCAAAATGGCAATAAGTAATTTATACAATAACTGTTTACATTATTTACAACAATAGAGAGCACTGGTGGTAGAATTACCACGTGGAAACTAACTAGTTATATCATAAAGGCACAATTTGTCAAATAGGCCAATTAAAGTGTCTATACCCTCTGCAAAATCCTGATGAGTGGATTTATTTGGGTTGGTGGACATCTGGATAATCCTAGCTGTCTTCACTTGGCCGCTGATGTGAATTCCTCACATTGCGAGGAAATTTCTTGTTAGCAGTTAGCTGAAGCCAATGAGATTTGACTGAGCTCTCCATACATGTGGAAGACAGCCAGGATGTTGTTTGGATAACACATGCGAGATGCTTTCTGAGCACTTCTCAGCTGTTGTCTGCTCCTAGTGCTCTGCGTACAGGCAAAAACTCTATGCCATAACTGATAGGGCAGATCCATGGAGAAGACTGACGGGTCTTTTCACTTTGATACAAGCTCTTCAAATAGCTGTCTGCTGCTTGCTTTAAAAGTCACTAGTACTAGAAATATCTGTCTGACTACTTTGGGACTGGAATGTGTAAGGAGATGTGTTAAAAGTGAGCAGAACATCTTGAACACTTTGATTCCTCAGTATTCCCTGAACTTTGTCTCTCAGGAAAGTGACCCAGATGTAGCCTAAGTGGGGCATTATTTACCTGCACATCTATCTCGCTTCTACTGATGAAGATCCACTGGAATACAATTAGATCTCACAGCTGTTTTCATTACTGAGGGTCATGAGGTATTGTGAGTGCAGGTGTATGGAATTATATGTCTTTCTCTTCAACATCTTATAAAATGTAATCTTGGATAAATAACTTCATTTTCTTGAGATATTTTACATATATGAGATAGCAAAGGTTCTGTGTTTGTTCAAAACTATGTAAGCCCTTTAGAAAAAGAAAAATTAAGTGAAAAGTTTTCAGTGTGCTGATCCGTCTTTATCATATGACTTTACTCCAGACATCCAAAGAATGTGGCTGAAGATGTCTTCACAACCTAAAAAGTCTGAATTAGAGATGAGTCATTCTGATAAATCTGATGTAACAACCATAAATCGGGGGAAGCAATTGGAAGGGCTGGCTGCTGTTATATCATTTCACTTGACTGAGTGCATTTGTTTGTTTGTTACTCACATTTGCGAGATCCCCACCCCACCGGGTTGAAAATGTGAAATATTTTTCTGTCATTCAGTAAAAAATTCCTAGTGACTTTTGCTTTAAAATGTTACTGATAGGTGGGTTTGGAGCTTAGAAATTTACTGGTACAACTTTTTCCTAGCTAGAGATCTCTGCAAAATATGGATTTGAGATTGACAGTCTGATGGAACCAATTCTATTTATTATCTTAACTGTAATAAACTCTTGCTAAATCTGTACTTGCTACTAATTACCTTGGTTAATGTTAGTGAAACACTAGTGTCTATGACATGCTCCAGCAAGGCAGCATGCTGTAGACCTACTCTGGTAATATTTCATAACCAGATGTCTTTGGGCACAAAATTTGCACAGAAATCCTAAAATCCAAATCAAGATTTGGGACTTTTTGTTTCAATTCACTTATAACCTATAAGTAAGTGCTCTCCAGACCATGCGTAATAGCCATTAGCTCACAGGTGATTGAATGTTTAAAATCTATAAGGATTTGAAAACACTCAACACCTTTTAGAGTGTGCTCAGCCCTTAACTGAATTGGATTATTGAAGTAGGAAAAGACATGTCTTCTTTATTTCATGGTTCTTTAGGAACTTCGCTTTCTCTAGAAATCTCGTTGCAGTTTACGAAAACTGAGGATGGAAGCAGGTATCAGTATCAGATATTCAGTATCTTAAATTAAGAATTATTTGGTCTATTCTGTTCTTTCAAGACACAAATTTTTCTCTGGTAGAATAGAAAAACCTGTATAGCCAGCCTAAATAAATATTAAGTCACTAAGGTTCTTCTAAGCACCCTCTGCCAAGAACTGTCTGTCAGAGGTGCTCAGCACACACCAAGATCACATTCCATATTTATAGAAAAGAAGAAGGTACTTAAGAAGTGACACACATGTACATGAAATGAAACCAAGACACCAACTTGCAGTGTACTTCATTTGCACATAAATACATAAAACAGCAAAAAACCCCACTTGACAGAAATTTATAAATTTTGTAGAATAAAATAAATCATTTTATGCACAGCAGAAGCAGTTAGTATGAGCAATTATATCTCACTTATTGGGTTTGTAAATACGTATATATATGTGTGTGTGTGTGTGAAGCAAAGTCCTTGTAAATATCCATAGTATTATCTTGGAATTATTGACCAGGTAGAAGGTTACAGTAGAACGCAAAATCATCTTCTTGTCTGAATTACTGTCACCATGGAACAAATTGGAAAAAAAATTATTTTGTGTCAACCAGTCGCACCTCACTGCACACATGGATGTCTCCTAAAGCCATCAAGATAGTATCTGAGCATGTAATCATAGCTGGAACAGTAAGGAATCCTCTTTTTCTGCAACAACCAAACAGCAGAGTGAGCCCACAAAGACACGACCAACATTGTCACTCTCAGCCAAAGTTAGAAGCATGATTTCTGCCTTTATGGCCTTTAAGATATCTTTAAAAAAAAAAGAATGTGCAGGCAGGAAATTTTGGAGACAACTTTAACATACTGAATAACTTGCAGAGCTAAGGTTAAAACTGCAAGTTCTGCAAGTCACTAGAAATTCCAAAACAGAAACAAAGTACACTTAAATTATGTTTAAATGTTTCTAGGTCTATACAATTGTTCGTCCTCTTTTTTTTTCTTCCAAATCTTCTTCCTATGCTGAGGATTATGGATTTAATCATTCTTAATGTACTTACCATACTAAAAAGATTTAATTGCTTCAACCAAGTTATCCAACTATATATATTTTATTCAAAATTCACTATATAATTCTTGTCTAAACATGCTGGCTATATAACTTGTGTTTTTAACAGTAAAGCTCTGTTTCAAGGAAAGAAAAGTAGCTTTCTTTTAAATGCCTTATCTTCCAAGATTACTGAATGTTCCAAGCACCGTAAAAACTGCAATGGGTGCTTAGTGCCACACAGAAAATGCACAGTTGTTGACAGCATTCAAGGCTGA
>NW_010174536.1:52917-54117 GCF_000695765.1 Mesitornis unicolor | reverse complement strand
GGGAAAGAGCTCACAGTGACTTTGCTGAGCTTCAAATAGGTCACAGGCTCCTTGCGGGTGATCCAACAAGGTAATGTTATTTGCCAAGCACCAAAAGTATAAGCCCTTATTGTAGCTGCAGTTTCTCAGATGGAGAAAGTAGCCAAAGAGTGATCCTCAGTCACAAGGGATATCACCCTGGGTCAGTTTTGGAATTTTCAGTGACCTGCAAAGCTTTTCATTTTCATGTCAATTACCCATCAGGAATATACTAGGAAAATTATGGTAATGTGCAACATACTCATTTCCCCTCACTTTTAATACTTGGAGTTAAATATATGCTCTAGTGACCTCTGAAAAGGTGTATCTTAAAAACTAGTCTGGACTGCTCTGAAACCATTGATTTTGCCTCCTCAACCTGCACCAAATGTTGATCCTTAAACACAGCAAGAAACTGGTTGCGAATGGTGGTGGAGTTTGAGAAAGAAGCTTCTGCCCTTAAATTTTCTGAGTCATATGGATTCTACTTGTCCTTGTCCTGGAGAGACACTGGTGTCCTGACAGGGTATTTATTCACATGCAGCTTGTTAACATTTCTTGTAGAAAGCTCTATAAATGCCATACTGTGAAATTATGAGGCAGCTTTGCCCAAGGAATATTTATTTACCCTTCCATCAGCAGCTTCCTGTTACCCCAAAGCACCAAAATCGCTCTAAATTTTGAGCTTGGAATTTTTCTTTTTAATTGAAGAAATGTGTCATTTTGCTCAATTTTGTTCAAAAAAAGCTCCCACAGCTACAAGATATAAATATGCCTTTGATTTCATTCTTTTGCTTATGGATCTAACTTTAAAGTGCTGTCGTTTAGTTCTTCTGCTTTTAAAGGTAAGCTGAACATATTCTACATTGCAAGAAGTCTATGGGTACTTACTTCTGATCATGGAACAAACAAATGCATTTGTTTTCTAAATGGTCATTTACTAGAAAGCATATTAAAGTGCAATTTATCCAGTTTACAAAAACACTGTATCATTTCTGTGTTTAGCATTATGTTCATGGGTGGATGACTCTTCTACAACAGAATATAGTATTTACTGTACAGGCAATGGATTTTCTATACTGCCTGGCTACCAGTAACTAAGAAGATGAACTGTGAATGGTTCTAATGGATCCTAGTCTATTAGTACACTGCAGTTTAATTTCAGAATAAACTGGGTGGAAG
>NW_010174536.1:46499-52886 GCF_000695765.1 Mesitornis unicolor | reverse complement strand
GGGAAAGAGCATTACTTTGCTGATTTGAGTGACCTCTTGCAGACCAGATATCTATTTCGAGCATTTATGAAACTGAATGAATTATTTGCTACTTCTGTTTAAATACAGTTCTTGCTAAACTGTTTTAGGGCCAGATTTTCAAAAATGTATTCCTAGGAACATTGCTGTCTAGCCAAAGGGAGAGGGGAAAGTAGCTGCACTGGCTTGGGGACAAGACAGGAATCAGAGTGGCTTGACTGTTTTCATGCACTGAATGTATTTCTGCTAAGGAAATTACTCACTAACAAAAGCAGTTGCCTACAGTGGTCCATTACAGCCTGCCACTAGTGATGCAATTATTTTGCCATTAACATAGACAGAAGCAAGTGTGACTTAACACTTAAAACAAGATATAAACTAGATCCACATCACCATTAATATGCCAAATATAGCATAATATAGACCAAAATTAGTCTTCGATGCAGTTCATGACACAGCCAAGTGGCTACAATTTGTAACCTTTAGCTACAAATTAGCACCTCAACTACTTCCAAGACTAGGACACCACTGCAGTGGAGACACTATGCTTCCAAGCATCGCTATTGCAGGCAGAGATCCAAAGTCCATTTCCCTTCCGAGAACAGCTGCACAAAAATTTTCCTACTTCATTTGTACTGGTAAATTGCTTGGATTTGATCAGTGTATTTGAGTCTTTAGCAACTGTTGTCTGGACTTTAATGGCTATCACTCGTTTTAATTTCAAACAAGGGAGAACTCAATTGTGCGTTTTGATACTTTTTGGGATCTCGTCCCGCAAATGTCAAGAAGTGGAACAGTGTAGATCAAAGAAAGAAAGCCACAGGATTATGCAAGATCTGTACTCATGCCTATCTTCTGCTTTCCTAGCTACTTATTTCTGAGATGCTAGATACTTTGACATGCGCACTGGAAGGGACTCCTTTACATGTAGAGAGAAGGGTACTTTAGAAAGGTAGTGAATTGTGCATAGTTTTTAAAAGGACTGTATCTGCATTGTGTCTTCATGAAAAATACTTTGGTTTTGCATAATATTTTTTTTGTGATGCAATTAGTAGTTCACTAATATCCCATATTTTTCACCACAGTTAAAATGAATTAGACCAGGCTGGTTGGACAAGATTGTGCAACCTTGTACAAACAGCAAAACTGAAAGTCATATGAAATGATGCTACTAAAAGCAACTCACTGAGCAGCAGAGAGTCAGTAGTAAATTAATTAGCTGCTTATAGCAGTTGTAGCATGAGAAGCCAGATGTGCGACTGCAGTCTTCACAATTTCCAGCAGGAGTGTAACACCAAAACACACCTAAATATATTCTTCAGGATTGTAAAGTCCAGGGACGTTTATTTGCCTTTAGTAACATGAATAGTAAAACTGCACAGAGAATGGGCTAATGACCACATACATTTGTTAAATTACATACATTTGTGATGCTGGAATAAAAAAAAAAACCAAACCAAACCAAACAAAACAAACAAACACCAAAAACAAACAAACAAAGAAACACACACACACACACAAAACAACAAATAGAGATGTGGACATAATGTAGGCTTTTTGCTGTTGTGGGTATGGAAATCACAATATAACTTTGGACTTTCACTCCAAGCAAGGTCTTTTTTTAACACGGATATATTCCCCATAGTGACAAGGTGGGAAAGCAAGTGTTCATCATTGTAAGAGCTGGAAAAGGGCAGCAATGGGCCTTAGAGCAGGAGCAGAAATGGAGGCATAGAGGGGACATGCATTGTGGTAGTGTCTCACAGCAATTCCTGGCAGCCTGTGGTTCCTTCCCACCCTAGCTTGTCAACAGTACAACCTTAAGAGCTGAAAAGGATTGTTGTGATGTATGTTTCTATTGCGGCATAAGTAACAACAATGAATATCTTCAAGAAGAGAGGGAGTTTGGGTTGTTTTTTTTAAAAAAAGTACCGTCTTGGTTTCCACTTATTGACAATAGCAGTCTCATGTAAGCTCTGACTGAAACCCAAACTGGCCTTATGCTAAACATACAAATTACATGGTTTGCTCTTCTCCTTTGGCTACTTCTCAGAATTAAAAATTATATTGCCCCTCACAGCCTCACAGACACCAGTGTGTACTGGGGAGCTGGAAATGTAGCCAACTGTGAGTGATTCATGAGTGCGCAGTTCAGTTTTGGAACTAATTAATTATGTCATGGAAAGGAGATCTATTATTCCACACCTCCCCCCCTCCCCCCACTTTCAGCCCCCACCTTACTCAATCCTTGCTAATCTTGCTTTCTGGATAATGGAGGAAATGAGGAAGGTGTTTAACAGTCTCAGTTGTCTCTGTGATTCAAATCACAGAATGAAGCCAGACAGCAAAACAAGTGCAGATCAGGCAAAGACTGCCTGCTCTGCTTGTGCTTTCTCTGCAAGAATCAGTTTCAAATATTAGGTGGTTAGGGTTTTTTTCTGTTGCAATTAACTAAGAAAAATATTTCAAAGCTGTATAATTAAAGGCCAGCATTTTATTAGGGTTTAAAATAGTCTTTATGAAATCTACTCCTGCCACTGGTAATTACAATGTACATCTTAATATACCTCTGCTAGGCCTGAGCTGGAGATAACAGTCCTGTGTGTATTGCATTTGGCTTGTGCATAGAAGGTAAAATCCTTTATCTTATCTCAATCGCCACACAACAACCAGCCTCTCTTCCAATTCAGCCCTAATCTTCTTAGTAAATAATACTGATATTTTTCACCATAACAAAAATGGAGCTGCCAGATTCAGACTGATAACACCTCTCATTTACACACCATTCTCTGTCAAAATCTGCCTGATTTTTCTTAATCTCTTTAACTCATCAAAAAATACTTTTTTACATTCAGCCATGGTAGGTTCCTTGCTACCAAATAATATTATTATAAATAAATCCGTTGACTACAGCTGTCTCATTGGATAGATATTGGAACTCCTCTTTTTCCCAGCTTGTTTCCTTGAATGATAACAAATTATTGTTGTCCAATTACACTTTGCTGTAAAGTTTGGTATTCTAACAAAATTACCTAAAAGGAGTGTTTAACTGAAAGCATGCCCAAAAGGCATCTTTTCTTCTTTTTTTTTCCACAGGATGTCATCTCAGTTCACTTTTCTTGAGAATGCTGTCTTTGCACTTCAATCCTTTCCTTTGCAAGGGCTTATCTTTAAAACAAGGGAAATTATAATCTGAGTCCTTGGACTTTTGTAGCCTATTAATTATCTCTGTATTATTTCTTAAACTGCAAAAAAAATACTGTTGAGAGAATGGCAGGGAAAAAAACTGGATAGCAGGCTTTCTGCTTACAGTGATTGAATGGATATAATATACTTAAATGTGACTATTTTATTTCAGCGGCAACCTCCTCTCTAAGTGACACAGACATTTGGGGTACCTGTCTTGAAATGGCAAACTATCCATATAAGCAAACACTAGACTCAGTCATTTTACACCAAATCTGCTTTCATCCACTGCCATGTGACAGACTGAGGGATATATCTCACCAGCAATTTTTATGTCGAATTTCCCATATCAGAGAAAACAATCTGAAAATCTATAGCAAGATATGGCCCAGAATTGCCAGGGGTTACAACTGGAAGGAAAAGGCATTTGTCTTCTGTGGAGCCTGTGGATCTGAAACACTAATTCTATCCCTGGGTAGAATTCTGTAGGATATCTTGAAAAGTATGGCAAACGGGATTTTGTTCCAATAACTTTATGGAGGATTTTTTCAGGGTCATTTTTTACACCACGCTTTATTATTAAAGTTTGCAGAACTTTTTTCAGAAGCAAGGCTACAGATGTTCATTGCAAAGTAATAAGATCATATTTTGAGACTTGAAACCTTGCTGACATGCTCCCAAAGTGCTAATCAGGCTCTTTTAATAGCAAATCACCTATGACATCACTATCCATGTCAGGGTTATGGAAAAGATGAGCTACATTGTTCAAATAGTCTGTCGTCTTTGTACCACTCTAGGTATTTATATGCATCCCTGACAGCACACTTGTTGGTTTACTCTCTATTTTCCTTATCATTTTGGTTAGCCCTCCTCTGCACCTGGTCCAGTTTTAATTCATTTTGCCTGAGACTATGTAACAGGACTGTACTGGTGCTCATGGTGGGTTTCATAATGGAACTAGTCCTCCTCTATTCACTAAAATACACATCCTGATGCATCCCTCGTGTGCCCTTTTTTACTGCAGTATATCACTGGTCGCTCTCAGCTGTACTATGACTGACAGATAACCTGGGGTCCTCTTCTAGCTCAGTCTTTTCTAACTGATTCCTAATTTTTGTTATTAGTTTCCAAATGCATTATCTTCATTTGGGGATAAGTGACTAGCTTCATTATCTTCAAAATACTGCTTCTCATCCCATTCCTATTACACCTGTCCTGACTGTCATCCAACCCTTTTTCTGCATGATATCCTTCTCTTCTGTGTATTGATAGTGCCAACCTATATAGTGTCACCACATTCCTAATATTTGTGTCATGATATTAAATAAAATGAAAAGAAGATCAGACCCAAGACTGATCCACTGCTAACTGGTAACCCTCCTGATACTTTTCCTTTCAACACTATCTTTTGCTGTTGTTCCTTAAGAAAGTCTTTTACCTATCTTTCAATTGCTCTACTAATCCCTATCTTCTCCAGCTTAACAAATAATTTCCCATCTGGCACCATACCATACACTTTACCAAAGTCTAGATCAACTCTGTTTCCCTTGTCTAGAAAATCAGCTATCTTATCTAAAGAAGCTATTAAGTTAGTCTGCCTAGATCTGTCTTCTTTTATTCTATTTCCTGCTGCACTGTATCAAATATGTCTTCCACCTCCATGTTTTTATTTATCTTTTCCTTTAAAACCTGTTCTAAAACTCTGTGTACTTTAGAGGTTAGGTTAATGAACCAATATTTGCACAAATTTTTTTGTTTGTTTTTCTCTCATTTGGTATACTTTCTGTTCTATAGTCATGTGGCACTATCTTTGCCTTTATTCATCTAGGTTTTAGTTCACATTTCTGAAAGAGAAACTTTTTCAAGTTTTCCGCTCCTTTGACTTCAAGAAATCCTAGGTCTAATTCTAATTCAAGTCTTTGAGTTCATCATTCCACATTATTTTAGTAATCAATTATGTTAGTTCAATTATATTTGTTCTCTAGTAATAAATAAAATATTAGTTGCAACCTTTTCCAAAGGTCTATCATTTGATTGCAACTGCTTAACTTATTAGTCATTTTTATCTTTCATCAGGTTTTCCATTGGCCTGTAATGATTTTGATTATGGTGCTGGAGTTTTGCATTGAGATGGAGAGGTGTTTTTTTGCATCATCCTTCATAAGTGGTATCAAGTGGATCCAGATATGTTCAGCTGAGAAACAGAAGAACAGTGGGGGTCTGATTGTGAAGGAAAGGGAGCCTAGGTTTGAGATGGTATGTTTTGCTAAGAAAACTGAGGAAAATCGAAGTTGAGGACAACATTTTCAAGTTGATACTTCATGCACTTGTTTAAGATTTTATCCAAGGCAAGGCAGGAATGTAATTTGCTGAACACCCACTCTGGTGGACATTCATCTTTACAACAGGCAAAAAGGATGATACTATGAAATAGATGACAGAAAATCAGGACTAACCCTGAGGTCTCATCTTTTTCTGACTTGGAAATTCTACATAAACTGTCCAGGTTTAAATGTATGTGCAACTATGTGTTCTTATCTCGTTCAACATTCTCGCAATTTCTCTCCATTCAAATGTTTGTGAAAGGTTAGCAAAAGGGAAGAATAGACATCACTGCTTATGTAAGTGTACACTTGCAAGTATTTCTCTTTTTTTTACTTCTTTTTCTCAGCTACTCTGTTTGCTTGGTTTTATTGATCTCCAACACCCCCCAGTAAGCTGTTAATCAAAAGCTATGAATCCTGCTTCCCATCAGATGGTGAATGTGGTTTAACTGGTATCCAGTCAGGGAGATACACTGCAAAATCAAATGTTTTCAACACAGTGCACTCTGTGCTTGTTTAAACTTCTCAATATTGCCTAAATTAACTGGCTCATATCTGACATATACTTGTTTCAATTGTGTATGTGGAAGCATGCCCCCCTTGTATGACTAGTGAGCAAATTTATAGAGTAGTTTTAGCAATTTCTATTTAACTCTTAACTTTAAAAAAAAAAGCATATTCACAGTACTGACAGAAATGTGGGTGTTGAAAAGTTTGTTTCTGACCAATATTTAAGGACCAAATGCTGTTCCTGGTTACACTGGTCCCGTATTTTTACAGGGATTTTGCCAGATGTCAAAGAAGATGTTTACAAGTGAGCACACAGCTTTTGCATACACTTCTGAACTTTGAAGTTTCT
>NW_010174536.1:11689-46468 GCF_000695765.1 Mesitornis unicolor | reverse complement strand
CCTGCTGAGCAGAACGCATTCAAGTTCAAGTGGGATACAGAATTGTTATTTAAATCTTACAATCAAATTAGACCCTAGAGACATGATTGTATAGCGTTATTGTCTCAGTCCCCATGAAGTTAAGTGTTCTCATATCAAATATGATGTGTTTCAGCTTACCACCTACTGCACAAGTATTCATCTCGTTGTTAAAAGATACCAGGCAAAGTGGTGTTTTATTTATTTTCACATGCGTCAGTTATTTTTAGTGGTAATGCTAGTGTGACACTACTGCCTTTTCCTGCAAGTCAAGGGAACATGAAGCTGCTACCTAAAGTTCTCAGCCATGTTAATGATTAAAAAGCCTCTAGGCTTTTCTTAAAGATCAGGTTTGCGTTTTTTGTCATGTATTGCTTTTGAAGGATTGTTTTATCATGAAGTGCTGCTCTCCAGAGAAGTGGGCTTCCTGAGTGCAAGTTTTGGTGGTGGCTCAAATGCGCAAACCTTGATGACACAACAGAGACCCATATCTGTGAGTTGGATGGGCAGGAAGCACCAGTCCCACACTGGGAGGGCTGCAGCCATCCAGAAGGGTCCAGAACAGGGGAGGAGGTTCATGGACCAAGAGGGACAGGACCTTGTGTCACAGATCACCCAGGAGAATTTTTAAGAAACAACCTCTTTGAGAAGTCATGGCTCCACTGAACCCAAATTGCACAGCAAACATTCAACTTTATTTCACCTGAATTTCTTTTGAAAGAAAACCAAGGAGAAAATGTCAAAATAATCCATTTCAACATTGTTGAGGTTTCATTTTTCACTTGAAAAGATTTTTCAGTTTTGTATTGTATTTCCTCTAATACAATAGATTATATATTACAGCACAAAATAAAACATTAATATGAAAATGGGATATTATGAATGACCTTGAGTGGTTTTTTAATAGTTCATTGTGAGAAAACTTGAAATATCTGTGTTTTATTCCTGGTACAGAATTAAACTTGTCACCAAAGCTCCTGCTTAGCCTCAAAGTCTGTGGCTGATTTGGGAAGTAAAGATTGAATTTTCCTACTTATGTCAGTGGGTAGCTCAAAAACACTTGTGTTTCTGAAAATGGTCTCTTACAGGTTGTGGTCTGTGATTAAGAAGACTTGATCTATAGTCCTCTAAAGTCACCGGGAACCTTTTCCCTATCTGGAATTTGGGCTGTAGACACAACTTTTGTCCACTTTTATACTGTTACTACTGGCATTTGTCCCTTTCTTTAGTGGTGTGATAGGTGATACATGAGAGACTATAGAAGCCATTTGTCGGCAGGCATTACTGGAAGGTCAGGTGAGACAAGGGCCCTTCTAATCTTGACATTAATTACAAATAAAGTCCAGGCCTCCTAGTCTTCCTGAGCTATTAAAGCAGTACACAGCTGTGACTGAAAAATGCCTTTTCCTTAACTTCTTTTCAGTGATTAAGAAAAGATGTATTTTGCATTAATACTTTATTGCACACCTGTATAAATTATACTGTTGTATAGCCAATGTTTTTAAAACAGCATTGCTGTCAATTGCTTGTGTAATGGCACATTTTGTGATACTATCAGATGACACATAACTTGTTAAATTACATTCAAAAAATATTGGAAAGAATTGCACTATAATTAAATGACAATAATAATGAGATCATTATTAGCTGCTGCCATCAATTATGTAAGACTGAGCTTTTATATTATATTTTTCCAAAAAGCCTTGCCTATAGTTGAAAAGACATTTCATTCAAAACCCTGCTGGTGCTTTTAACATTAAGAAGGATGTTAACCTCAGAATTCACATCCAGATGTTTAACCCATGCCCAGAGGAGAACTTCTGTGCGCAAGAAGTTTGCTAAAACTCTGTCAGTTTCTTTTGCAGATGTGTTATTAATCATTTAAATATCATGCATTTTTGTTTGTTTTATATCTAGATCATTAACAAGTTGTTTAAAAAATCAGTCCTGGCCAACTGATAAAATTGCATTCACTTCCATGTAAATGTTTTGTTGACTGTTGAGTGTTGTTCAATGCTACTGTTTCTTGGTGAGGGCACATCTCTTCATCATGATCCAATTAATGCAGTTTTCACACAGCAATACTATCGCTAACACTTGTGTATTCTTACATCTGAAATATCAACATGTTGTTACTTTAACACTACAGCAAAAATCTTCTGTTATATTTTCAACAAACAGTCTGATTCTGCTTTCAGGTGCATCACAGCAGCACCCCCAGGGATAGGGTCAGAATCAGACCCATGTATGCGCTGCACACATGGCCAGGAACCCATCCTTTGCAATTCTGTTCAAGTCCTTTGGAGAAGCCATTGAATATGTGCGCAGAGGAGATCCACTGATGAATCTTTTGGATTTCCATTTTTAACAGACTCCCTCAACACAGACTCTTAAGGAACTACGCTGAAACGCAGTAAGAGGCAGAAGAAGAGTTTTATGATTAAAGAGTAGAAACAAAGTACAGGAATGACGGGTACATTTTCTAAATAGAATATTATTTCTAGTGAAGTCTCACAGAGACTTATTTGTAAATTACTACATGTTTGTAATTTATTTAGAAAAGGTGTGGATACTAAGGTGGAAAAGCACATTGTTGGTGTGAGCTTTTCAGGAATGTAAAATCAAACTGCATGTGAGGAGCTTCAGGGGGAGATCCTGATATCAAATGTCTGAGCAACAAAATGCTAAAGGAAAGTTGGTATTAAAAAATATGAAGTGATGCACGTGGACTTCAAAACCAATCCTGACTTCACATATGACATGACAATCATTCAGCTGCTCAGTAAACTCATGTGTACAAGCATCCTGAGTACCATGTGCAGTTTTGATCCCCCAGCTCACCTGTCCCTGGTCTCGGGGAAGAACAAGATGAGATACGAAGGGAGAAGAGAGGCTGATTTAAAACTTCTGCTGAAGCAACTAGAAATAGATTGAGATTTCTCAGCCTAGGAGGAGATAACTAAAGGGGAAGTGATGGAAATCTCTAAAATCACAGATTATATGTAGCATGTTCATGGTTTTCCATAGTGGAACAGCTAAGGGCAACACATTAAATAATCAAATAGGAGTACAAAGAAAGCAAGAGGATACTCTTTTTTTTCTCAGTTCTGCTCTCACTGCCTGTACGCATTGCTACAGGATATTGTGGATGTTCACACAGATTCAAAGGCATTTGGACAAATTCATTGATAAACAGTCCATGAAAAGCTATTAAAACACAAAAGTGTCACCTTTGGCTCAGAAGTGACTGAGTTGCAAGTTGCTGTAAAGTAAGAAAGCACATCAGGAAAGCAATGCCATCAGCTTGCACTGTGTGAACTGGGACGTATCCAAGCAACTTTAGGGAAAGTGACAAGGGAACATCAGTCAGTTCAGCCTCCATTAGACCTACTGATGAGCTTTCTACATATTCTTGTTAGCATCCTCTTGCTGGAGGAGATAGGATAGAATAGGTCATTTCTGAATCAGCACAAACAGTGTCTGATCTTATATATTTTCTGGTTTGAAGAAGGTGTAATTGTGCCAGTCACAAAAACATCAATGGGCACAGCAGCTGCAGAGCTTCTCTATTGTCCTTGTTCTGGACCGTCACCACTGCACAACTTACCAAGGCTAGTTATTATGTCAGTAAAAGCAGCAGGACAGGAGGGTTGGGTGTATCATCGGTCAAGTTTTCTGAAATGTAAGAAACTAAAAAAAGTTATTGTGAGAATAAAGAGAGGAAAATCTAATTCTAAAGCTTAAAAAAAAATAGGCTAAGTGGAAAAATTGCGTAAAATATTACGAGCAAATTCCTTCCACTAATTCCTTCCATAGTGGTGCTATGCTTGAGCTTGTACTATGATGATTGGAAAGAGTTAACTAATAGACTTGCAGAACATATTTTCTGAGGAATAAATGATAAGGTAAAGGTTAGTTGCTCCTTCTTTAGAGCTGTGGAAGTGGCAATAAAACGGCAGATGAAACTCAGTGTTGATCAGTGTACAGTGATATACATGAGAAGAAACAGTCTTAGGTTTATATATGCAGTAAGGTAACTAGCACTGAATGGGCAGCTATTAAAAGAGGGAAAATGCTCCTTCAAATGGTAATGCTTTTCTTAGATAAGAAATATCCTTAGGTAACATTGTAAATGGAAATAAATTAAAACCTGACTATCCAAATGTTTTGCACTAGTAAAAAGAGAAAAACAAATAATTGCCTGTCAGGATGTTCAGTCACCGGGTTACAAAAGGAGCATGGGCTTATTTTGGAACCAGCCTGCTCTCTGCCTATTATCTCCATCAGACATTACAAATATGCAAAATACTCCAGTTGGTGTTGTTTTTGAAGGACGGTTAAAGCAAATGCATGAGCTAGTTTGGGTGAAAATAGAAACCGGCTTCTAATCTGGTCCTTTTTTTTTTAAGTGCTCCCTCTCTGAACCTTTTTTTCTGAAGTTTAGTAAAACCTGAGATTCACATGCTTCTGCATTTCCTGTTTTTGACCAATAGAGGAAACAGAAACACTGAAATACTATAAGATGTTATTTTTAAAATATTTCCACTCAGTCAAGCAGGAAGTTCTGGAAATCTTGCAAGAAATCTAATCCAGCAGACTATGTAATCCAAAAATGGTTGCACAAGTTTGTCCAGTCTTTCAGGTATTTATAGTTTTATTTGATGAGGATCAAAAAAGTAGAGAGACCACTTCATTAGCATGAAAAATATTTCGCATGTGCAATTGCAGTTGCCTTTGAAGAGCTTAAATCCTTGATGTGAAATATGCAGTAACCTGAGCTGTAGCTGAGTGACAAATGCCAAGGGGCCATGGGAGGAGGTGGAGATGGAGTTGCTACACAGAATAGGAAAGCACAGTGGAGGGAACTGTAACTGCAGCTAAGGGCACCCACTGCTCCCTGTAGTGTGGCAGTGAGAGTGGGATATTGGCATGGGATGGATGGATGGATGGATGGATGGATGGATGGATGGATGGATGATATATGGAGCCTCTGGAAGAGGGTTGAGGAACTGGCAGGTAGGAACTAGGGAAACTAACAGCTGCAATCCTGAGGTTGAGATGGTGTGGTGAGCAGAGTGCAACACAGTATATGCCTGGGACGGCAAATCTATACATGTTGTTTAGAAGAAAGCAAATGACACAGGAGACTGAGGAAGGTGAGGTATGGAGAAAAGAGGATTAGACCAAGAGTTTTTAATGCCAATTACAGTGTTGCACCATTTTCAAGGAGTGCCACTGTACAAAGGTGTACCATGAGGTGGGCGATAGTCAGGCAATGAACCTACAATGAACAAACTGTCAAAAGTAAATGCAATTTACTTTGAAGTGTGATAGAGACAAACAACTCAGATTGAAGATATCCATCCTACAAAGAAAAAGCAATGGACAATAAAAACGGCAAGACCCAAGTTTACATTGCAATATTGCACTTTCATTTCATGTCTCAAGCGTGTTCTGCTCCTCTCCTTCCTGGAACTGGCTGATGAGAGTTTCCCAAGGAGGGGCAAACAGCTAAAGAAAAGACTGCTGTTACAGAAAAGCCAGTGCATCAGTCAGTGAGAGGTAGCTACTATGTGAAGGCTTATATTAATTTACAGCATGGCACTTAACTGCCTTTTGTGATTTACACTTCAATTTAAATTTCATCATATATTGATTCTTGATGGTATGAATGTTAGTTTAAAACAAGATAAGGAAGTGTTCAGATACGTTCTACATTTTAAAGATGGTTTTGGTTCATGTGATTCATAAAGCAAGTGTTTTCTGTGTTATGAAACAGCACGATAAGTTTTAGACAAGTGTTTATGGGAGTGTATATGGTAATCTTTTCTGAAATTGTGTGAAAGCTGCTTTTTTGCTATGACATTAGTAAAACATGAGAAACTGAAAACTTTAAAACCCAGAACTTTTCATATCAGTCCTCAGGTGAAATTTTTAAGCCTTTTTAGCATGTTCTAGAACAAAAATGTACCTTTCGTCAGCTCCAATTATAATGAATTTTGCAAGAAATCCATTTTAGAATGAGCATGTATAAGCATATTATGCTGTCCCTCAGTCAGATATATAATGAAAAGGGAGGGGGAAAAGGAGGAATTGTTTCTTTGTTTGTTGTATTTAAATAAAAAAAAGAGAACTTAAAAGTGCTATGCTCCCTAAAACATAAGTAGTAATACAGCTAGCAGCAGGAACTCATCAAACCCCTTACAAAAAGTCCCCTTCCCCTTCTGATGCTTTGGGAATAATATCCTTGGCTCCTTCAACAGCTCTGCCTAAGAGGCAGAGACCTTCCTCTCTTCAATCACAGCCTATCTGAGATCTTTTCTCTTTAGAGCCTTACTATATTTTCTGCTGCATTCAAACTGCCTTTCATTTCCAGGAAGTCTTCACAGATATCTTGAGTCTGTCAGATTATCACAGAGCTCATCATTATTAGTTCCTCATCAGATGATATCTTCTCCTATACACAGATATCAGTCCTTAATCGTCTGTGTATTTTGCCATCAGCACAGCAGTACACTCTTCATCAATGGCATTATAAAAACAAGTCATTTCTTAGTTGGTGTGTGACAGACTGTTTGAATCCTGAAAAATTATCTAGCAGTGATAAACTGTTAGATCTAGATATTGTCCTTCTCACTTCCCACTTTGTTGCTCATACTATCTATTTCCAAACTATTTGAGTTGGTGGGACAACCACACAATATATTCTGTGTCAAAACTGCAGGCTTGACACATCGAGCAAGAGTTGCCTTCAGAGATGCCCCTGTTAACCAGTATAGATATATAGATGATATATAGATATATATATAACAGTATATATATATAGCCATACTAAATGGAGTTCTCTAAAAACCACAAAACATGAATTAAATGCCGTTCAGTTGGTTTGAACAGTAAAGTGATTTAGAGATTCTCTCCAGTGATCGTTAAAGTTTATGTCAGTTCAAAATCTTTATTATAGGTTTCTTAATAGGCTGTTCTATCTGTAAAGGAAAATTTCAAAAAAATCTGTAATTATGATATTAATAATAAAACTAAGTACTATGCACAAATGAGTAGTAACTGTAAATCCTGTGATAACAAGGCTATAGATCTTCAAGAAGCATAAACATAAACATGTTTAATCTATTCTCATTACTTGCTTAAAATAAAAAATTTAAACAAGGAAGTAGTTATTTAAGGCAAAATACTTTGGGAGAACTTTTGGAAAGGAGGACAAATGTAGGAAGATAGAGCATGAAAAATTATGAGTCATATTTCTGTTTTTATTACCTAGTAACATAGTATTACAAAGTTCCTTCAAATTTACAAAACCCTCTCTGAAGTTACAGGGTCTACAGAGGCCTTGTCACAAGAAAGATATTTTGAGCGGGTGAAATGGAGAGGAAGATATGATAAGACAAAATAGAACCGTTACCAGTAAGTATGAAAGCAATTAGCCATCTATCAGTATGTAAATAGACTATACTTATGTATCAAATAACTGTACCACAAATTGTTATTTGCTTTTGTGCTCAAAGTAGAAGTGGGCAATGACTCTGAACAGCATTTCAGGCACCCACTGCATGCGCAGAGGTAGTACTAAAAAGAGGGGAGGCAACGGCAGTGGGCAGTCAGTAGGGTACAGTGTGGGCAATGGGAAGAAATGAGGATGGGAAATTAAGAAGGAATTGATTGGTCTCTGACAGCAAGGACTAGAATGACTGGAATTTGATATGGGGGAGGAGGACTTTGGTGATGAGATTTAAAACAAAGACTTCAACCTGCGGGAAGGATTTGCCCTGTAAGAATTGTCTTGGGTGTTGCAGAAGTAGCAATTTGAATGTCAGAGGGACTAAAGAAGAGGAGGCTGCAGTAGGTCGTAAAGCAGATGATGGTTCAGAGTTTTTGATGTGAGGTTTCATCAGAGATGGAGATTTTAGATATGATCTGGAGAGAGATGTAGCAGAATTGCAACACAGCTTGGATGTGTGGTTGGAGAAGTCAAAGAAGATCCCCAAATCATAAGTCTCAATGTCAGTGAAAATAGTGGCACAGATAATGTGGAAGAGGTCAAAAGTGTTTAAGCGGAGATGAGGGATTTTTTTTTGGAGACAAGCTAAGATGCAGGGTTGTGTGGATGGAGATGAGATAGGATGGCACCTAGCAGAGGTAAATTTTTGAGCCATTGCCGTCGAAGACGGATTTATTACACAGGTGGCGGAGAGGAAAAGATCATGCTAAAGAGAGGCATAAGGAAAGAACTAATGAATGATAATGCTATAAAAGCAGAGGGAGACGTGACTTTGTGGTGGGGAGAATGTGTGAAGTTGTTAAAGGATACATGTGGAGGGCAAGTGATGAGAAAAACTCAGCAGACAGTTTACTGAAAACAGTTCTGTGAGATGAAACATCATAAGCAGCAATAATTTAATGTCATTTGATAAAGTTTTATCAAGCAGTGGAAACGTGAACTTATAGTTGGAGACCATATTTAAGAGATGGGTCTATGGAAAAGAAGCGTGCAATGGAAAGTCAACAGAAAGCTGAATGAAGGAAGGAGGCAGCAATTATGACTGAGAAGTGGCAGGAGAAAACATGAGCAGAAGACATCCTGAGATAGAAAAGAATAAAGAAAAAAAAGTACAAAACAGGAGTTGCAATGTGAGGAATTAGCCAAGATTTTAGCTACCGGCTTCAGTCTGTACCAAAGTACAAATCTCCACCTGTGGAAATACCTGTGACAGGGAAGACCTAGCATCCTTTCTGAACCAGCAGAATTTTCCTGATTCTCTATGTAACAGTGTTTTACATAATTGGATATATTTCAATCTTGCCTTCACTGTTACCTCAGGTAAGGCTTCCTGACATAATTTTCTCCTGAAATCAATGTCTTCTCCTAAAAAGTTTCATGAAACATTTTTTTCTAAAGAAAAGAAATAAACCCAGCCAGTGTTTGAAGTGAAAGAAATCTTCTCATCAGAAACTGACACACATGCTAAATGCAAAAGTCAGGATGCTTCTAAAACCTCACAACTTCTAAAAATTCAATGAGCTAGAAGGCACAAAATCTGCAGTCCACAGTTTTTCATCTTTGGTTCACATATTCAGAAAGGAAACATTCTTTTGCTGGCTGTCAGATGCAACTGAGAAGCACAAAATTTGTAGCGCCACTCCTGCCACCCAAGAGAATAAGAGAGTAAGTGGAGAAGAATAGCATACCCTACTGAAATTGCAGGAAAGACTACAGGCAAAATGTAATGAGATGATCAGTGAATGCAAATGAATCCTCTCACTTGAGAAGGTGATAGAATGACTTCTTTGAATAGTACAAAAATTTCACATAGGTTTTTAGGCCGACAGATAAGAGCATACTGTTAATTTTAAAAGACAAATTACTTGAATAATTATCCTACTCTTTAAAGATTTTCTTATTCTCAGGCATATCTTCCGTGTTAAAACAGAAAGTAAAGTGTAAGACTGACAATCTAGAACATTTTAAAACTTTGCAGGTATCCAGATCGGAGTTGCTGATAATTGGACTTAATCTGCAGGACTGGTATCTAGGAAAACTCCCATTAACTTCCCAGATAGATAAATAAAGACTGAAATAGACTTAAGAATTAGGCCTTATGTATTAATTACTCAAAGCTTATGGTTTTGTAGTGAAGAATCAGCTAGTTGAGAGTGTGCATGTGTGTATAAATATGCAAATAGATTAAATTAAAATGTTGGAATTTTTTTACTATCTTAACTATTGTAATTTCTGTTACTGACTACTGGTTGGTTTGCTCTTTCTCATACATCACTGATACCAATTGTTAGCTGTCTTTGACAGTGGGTTGAAATGCACCAACATGGCACATATACTGGGGCTGGATGGCATTAAGCAGAATAGCTTTGCTGCGCAATGATACGCTTGAGCTTTGACAGAATGCTAGCCTGGTGTCAATCATCCTGTCTTTGCCAATCAAATGCACATCCTTCTGGAGGCGCCTGCAGTTGACACTGGCACCCCAAACATAGTGAAAGGTTAATGCAATGACATTTCAAAGATGACACATTGTCAAGGGCCCAGCAAAAATAGCAGAACTAGACTGTGTTCAGGAAAAACTGGTGTGTTTTACAGGACACACACATGATGACGACATTCCCAGAGGGGATCTGTTTGGTGCAAACACCCTTGAAAGACCTTGTTCAAGAAAATCGGGAGTCAGGGATGGATAACAGCATAATAAGATTTGGCCAGGACCCTGAGGTTCTTTCTTTTCCCATCTGCAAAAAAAAACCATCCTTGTGCCAGAGATCTGGTTAACCTTTGCCAGAGAAAAAATTAGCAGGAGCTAGAGTGATGAAGTCTTTGGAGTCTGCAAAGTCCTCTATTTAATTATAGGGATTTGCAAGGCAGCTTATAACTATAAAATGTATAATATCTTCTATTTATTCGTAGGTAAAGATGTGTGGAACCCCTACCCTTTTTTCAAAAGGGATAACTGATGATTAAAAATAATTCAGGTAAGAGGAAAGCTGCATATTTAGAAAGTCATATTCCAGTATGTGTTCCTGGCACAAATAGATGCTCTGTACATATTTTGGAATTCCATTTCAATTTCTCCCTCCCTATCTCCATAAACTTTCCATTTGTTTCCATTCTTCCTCCAGGTTGCTCAGTTTTCACCTATCTTATAGAGAAGCCCCCCTCTCCTGGCACCTTCTTCTAATGTCACTTCTGTAAAATACAATACAAGCATTCATATTTGACTCATTACTGTGAAGAGCAATTGTGTTGGAAATGAGGTCAAATTATTTTCTTTGTCCTTGACCATCAACAAAAGGCAAAGACCAGGTGAAGCAGAGACACTTATCATGTTATGTCCCACTAACTACAATTAAGCTCTGCTGACTTACTCCAGTTACAGACCAAAATATGTCCTATTTATTTGTTATTTATATATTTAATTGTTTGTTTGTTTATTTGTTGGAACTTCAATGGTGTTTGAAGACATAGTAAAGTGCATAAATAATCACTGGACCTAAAGGTAGAAAATGAAGCTATATCAGAATAATTTGGACAGTGAATTAGAAAAAAAATGTTCAATGATAAAGGCAAATACTTTTTTAAAAACAGAGCAAGGTCAGAAGTGCTGCAAGGCAATTTTCTCTTTCCTTGAGAAAATGACAAGGACTTGATGGCCACAGTATCCGGGACTGAACTTACTGATGTCAGTAGTAAAATTTTCATTGACCTCAATAAGACTAGGATCTATATAGGCTCTTAATGTTGTCTCCTGCAAAGCTAAGTGCCACAGACTGGCCTTATGCACTGATCTTCAGCTCCTTCTTTATCCTATAAATGTACTTTTAAAAGTGAAAATATCTGATAAGTGTTTTGCTTTAAGAACTAGCGATAAACCCAAGCCAGATGTTCAGATACAAAAATTGCCCTTGTCATCCCGACACCTTTCAATGTGCTCCACTATCAAAGGAGAGACAGAGCCATCCCTGAGACAGAATCCCTTTCTCTGGTCTTGGATAATTCTCATTCTAGGACATACTTTGCCCTTTGGGGGTGCCTATCTCACTTACTTGACTATGGAGGCAGCCTGAGCAATGTATAGACTCAACATTGAATGTTTAGGCACTAGCATTTAGGTGAACTAAATTTTACCCTGAACAGAAGTTCCACTATCGTGAACTTTCATCTCACATATTCACCATCTTTCACATCTTTATCACTGTCCTATAGTGTCATTTTTGCTTTCTCATAAAGAATCTCTCCCTACACTTTTGTCTTGTCTGTCTGTGGAACAATTTTAGCAAGAGAGATCTCCATCATTTACCAACCAGTCATCTGTTGGTTTAATTACTTCATTAGATGTGAAAATCTGGGAGTTATCTCCACACAGTACATATCCATAGCTGGGTGGTACATATTCTTACCAGAGGATTATTTTAGAGTGGTGACTGGTTTTGCGATGTATCTGGGATAGTGACCCTTGACAACTGCAGGCAGCATAAGCATGCTTAAAGTCCTACTAGTAAGACAAGTAAGGAAACTCTTATTTCCCAATCTTGCTCCAGGGCCTGTGGGACTGCAAGGCACTGGCAGTTAGCAGTCTTGTGCACATCCATCTCATTGACAGATACATTGGCGTTGTAGGTGACCAGGAACTGTAGAGGTAGGTAGCACTTTCAAGGATAATATTAGCACATAAATATCCAATATCTAAAAAGGTAGATTACTATCCCCATAAAAAGCAGGATGTTTCGGCTAAAATCAACCCAACAGTCAGATCCAAGCATTGAGAGTTCTAGTGGTATTCTTGGACCTATTTATCTTGAAGAATTTGGAAACTATGCTCTAGTCTAAAGCGTAAATTGATTGCTCTCTTCTCATGCTTGTTTATAGACTCAGACATCTACACAATTAAATTATTGTTCAATAGGATAAGACTTTCAGAAGATAATCTTTATAGACAATTAGATAAAGTTTTACATAGTTTCAAATTGAAGTCTGTACACTAGCAGTAAATGTCTTATCTCTGAATCACTGAATATTTCTACAACTCAGCTTGAGATAACTGAGGTGTTAAACCATGTCAGCTTTTATGTTTGTCTTTGTCTGCTCTGAAATAGTAATGAGTTTGGTAAAGAATAGGTTGTCTAGCTTTGTGTTTGTTGTGCACAAAAAGATCTAAAACTTACTATTTATTTCTTGGAGGGAAATTCTTCTGGCTGCTAGTTGGTTCTTCAAGCCAAGCACAGAACATGAGTCCTAAACTTCATAGGCTTAGCTTGCTGAACATACAGGTTCTTGCTTTAGCATTTCATTGTCATTAGACAAGTAGTGGAGTTAAAGGTCTGAGTGATTTGCTCTGTTCAAAGTGTTCCCACTGGTTCTTCCTGTTTGTATCTTATTAAGATCAGACAAGCAATACATTTACCTTTGGAAGCAAGAATTCAGAGGACACATCCTCAGACTTCACAAATTTGTTCTGAAAGAGCAAAAAGCCCTTAAAGGACTATTCAACCAAATAGTGATTGTTTGTGAAAAGTGAAATCAACAAAATAAATACGACAAGGTGTAAAAAGAAGTTTGTTGCTGCTTTACTCAGTAATGGAAAAAGCAAAGGTTATCATGTAAGTATAGCTTTATGTTCCTTTTAACAGGGCTCTTGCACCCAGTTGCAGTCTTCTGTATCTGTTCTCAGATGTGCTTACAAAGTCTACGTGTAAGCTGTTCGTGTAAGCATCATCTCTATATGAAGGAGTTATGAAAGTTTGTACCATGTAGAATAATTTTTCTGGGGCAGCTTATTCAGTACAGATATATTTTTAATTATTAACTGTAAAAACTGTTACTGACAGAATGTGTACCTTATGTGTCAGGACTTGGAACTGTGTAAACTTCTCTTTAAGGGTTGTGAAGCAGTTGCATGCTACCTGAGAAGACTCTTCAGAGCTTACCAGCCCTTGAAATACTTGAAAGAATAACTTGGCAATGGCTGAAAAACTGGGTACGTATGCATGTTCAGTCTTCCAGATGGTAGTCTATAGACAGACTTTTTAGTGTGCCTTGTTTATGCAGTGTTTTGGTCTGCAGCATATAAGGAATATTTTAGGCTTAGCAATGAATTTTAACTTTGAGCCCCACTACAAGGAAGAGAATATAACTGCTTTTATTACTACAAATTGTGCAGTTGGACAAATGTAATGGCATAAAAATAGCATGCTGCTAACTTGCCTTTGAAAAGAAACTTGAAAGAGTCTGTATACAGTGTGAATATTACATTGTACAAGCTTTTCCTTTGAAGAGATGAAAAAATATTGTTATGCTTAGTATTTTCATCTGTCTATTAACCATTCCAAATATAGTCCTTGTTAAATATATGGGATTGCAAGCTTTTTACACAAGGAGATTATTTTAAAATTGCTCAGGCACATAAAAGGTTGCCTTATTCTACAGGCTAGAAGTCAGCTAATTCAGAACATGCCTTTGCATCAGTATTAATGAATATTATTTTTCCACAGCCCATATAACAATTATTTTATGTGTATACAAAGAAAATGTATGCATATTAAAGACACTAACTTAGAGGGATGTAACATGCAAAACACATTACAAGGTCAAATCTAGCCCAAACTTCATTTTTCCTTTTCATTAATATTTTTAGAAGGAGTCTTCAAACTTGTAGGTGGTGACTCAATGGGATTTGATATGAAGATGTGACACCTCATCTTAAATTCCTTAACCACATTTCTTAAGTCGACAGGAATGTCAGGAACTGTGCCTGATAAGGCTTGCTGTCCTCTCTGAGCTGACTAATCATACATGAAGTCTTGGCAAGAGATAACCAGGTTACAGTAGAGCCAAAATGACATCACATCAACTCAATTTCATATCCTGTAGACACCAGTGCCTATCACCACTCCAGGTTGCTAACATCCTTGACACACAAATGGTATTTTCAGTCTCTGCTGTCCCCCTTTTACCCTGTGTCTGTCACTCTGGGGTAAATCAGGAACAAATTTGTCACTAAATGTAAAGAACCATTAAGTCATGGGCACTTTGTCATCTGAAGCATAATTTTATGTGCATAGCTCGCCAATCCCTGAACTCTAGCTATCTGCATAACAGTTTGCTATACGAATTTATGACGGAGGATAGTGCTGAACTTGTTAAAATTCCATGTGAATCTCAGCACAGAAAATGGACTGGTGCTTTAAATCTTGGAGAGTTGTTCACATCAATAATGAATTTCAAATAATTTATTCACTTCAAGTGTAAGTGGTTGGCATACAGTCCTTACAGCTGGTTTGTTGAGATAATTGATTTCCATATAGTTTAAAGATGGGGAAAAGAAACATATGACAACTACAGCAGGTTTCGAGGCAATTGTGAACGCCATATCAGTTTAATTATAGCTCCATCTTTAGCTGACATGGGTTCTGTCCTATTGGAATTAAAATATCCCAGCAACTTGAAATGTAACAGTGATGAATTTTTTATGTTCTTCTACCTACCTTGTATGCTAGCTTAGGGCACTGTTACAAGTACACTTCTAGCTTTTTTCAGTGAATAGTTAACATGACATGCAAGACTGGTCTGCATGACACAGATAACTCAAGGGAATAGCAACAAAGTAAATGAGATGCATTAGTATCTGGATGTGAACTGGGGGATATAAGTTCTCAGAACTTCTTGTTTAATTTATGGAATTGGTTTTTTTCCCCTGTGCATAAGATTTCAAAATTGTAATCATATTCAGAAAATGAGATGTTCCCACTTCAGGTACTAATATCAATATGTAAAAGATAATCATTAACCAGATGTACTACTCAGAAGTACTTATTATATCTAAGCAAGCTAACTGAGGTGCTAAAATGAGCTCTTACCTAAAATTTAGTTATATTGACTATGGAAACACTGGGAAAACTGGAAGGTTGTTTGTTTTGGAGTTTTTTAATTGACCACTGTATGCACAAAGCAAGGGCTTAGTGAAACAGACAGTGTGATAAAAATTTGCACTGCAGCTAACACCACAGTGTATGAAACACTCCTGTTGTTTGAGGTCCAAGCTGACTGCTCCTGCATGTGAACATTTACAAGGAGACAGGCTGCACCTCCACGTTTTCACATATAGGACATACCAAATGGGCAGAGACCCAGGACTACTAGAAACCCCAAACTTCACTCCATTTTTTCCTTTCTACTAAAAATTGCATGACATAAAATGTAAATAGAAGAGCTTTATTTCATTCTTACTCTGTTCTTACTCTATTCCTAAGTTTCACAGTATAGGAAAAGAAGTAACAGTTGGGCTGTCTAGTAAACGTTCATGCAGTCAGGGACCTGATTTCCTACTGTGCTTTTTCTGCTTCACTTGATGTAACTTCCCTGATTCCGGTCAGGGTCCTACACTTAAGTTCTAGTATTAAATTACAGTAATTCCTATAGAACAAGGACACAGTTTTGTTAAAAGAAAATTTCTTAGTATACCTAAAATATCCTTCTAGCATCTGAATAAACTGGAATAAATAAGAATGGACCCTTCTCTGAAATAAATTATAATGATGAAATAAGGGCTTCAATGATCTAGCTTGAAATAGGCAGCACAACATTCCTTGCCATTAACACCTTTTTTATATAGATATATAAAAAATTTCATTTTGACAGTGCTCAAGAGCAGAAGGTTCTCCAGCACTGTGACTCACAGCTTCCAAGATTTCTTAGGAGTAACTGTTGATGATCTGCCAACTTGGGGTAAAAACATTTGGCAAAAAATATTCAGTAGACTCTACAGTAGTCAACATTTGACAAGAGCGAGACAGAGGAAGGATAGAGTAGAAGCTTGATCTTAGCAGTGAGTATAGCTGTCTGGAGCTGATGGTACCAGTAACAAGAACACTTAAAAAAAGAGGTCCTTAAGTTCCTAAGAGCTATTTTAGCCATAATAGGTCATAATCATGCTTTGTGGGAAAGCACTGAGTTAAATATTACTTGCAGGGCACCAAAGTGTAAAGCTTCTGGTGTTGACTTCCAACTCCAATTCCAGAATACAAGCTTCCAAAATGAGGCACAACAGTAAGTTGCTGAAAAGGATTAGTTGCAGATCAATGACAGTCACCACACAAATATTTTGGGATGCATAATCTCATCATGACTTTGCTCCCTGTTTGTTGCTCAAATATTGAGCTTTGTGTGAACACATATTCATAATTTGGGGTTCAAGCTCTGACAGAATCTTGTATCAAGGAGTCCCTATGTGGAGTCACACTAAAATTGTCTGAGCTGTCTTAACTTAAGGACAGTACCAAGAGGTTCTGGAATGATTACCAAGAGGTCTGGAGAATTACAAAGCCTTATTGTCATAACACTAGAAAGAGTTGAGAGTAGTAAAGAACCTAAAATGGGGGTTTATGCAGAAGGAACACTCTCTAGCATCTGTTTCTAAAATACAAAGGAAAATTTAGATTGCACAAGAAAAGATGGTGGTTTATTTTGTTTGCAAGTGGCTCCTGAAATATATCAAGGAGTGGAAGTCAGCTGGAAACTGCAATAGAGAAATCACCATGCAAAGTACCACCTAGACTTCCTACGTGAGAATGAAGTTGCAAAAATACTCTTCCACTGTTAAATATAGGCTCAGGTCTTGTTGATATGCCTGAGATGGCTTGTTATGGGCAAGCAGGAATTCTGCCAATGGAGATAAGGTAGCCAAGTGTGAAATCTGCTATAAATAAAGGAAGTGGTCTGCAAAAGCACTGTATCATGGGATTTAACCTTCTGTAACTCTGAGTCCAGTCAGATTAATAGGGCAAGCTAATAAATGGATGTCAACAATTTTTTTGTGTGTCACACTTCTATTATACATTCCAGGTTGCATCAATGCCTCCCAAAGCAGTAACCTAACTTGAAGGCTAAATAGATACCTGGGGAGTGATACTTTTCTTTTTACTCATTGGCAGTAATTTTTAACACCCTGCTTCCTCCCCTAAGCCTGCACAGGGAGAGAAGGGGACAACTGGAGGACAGAGTCTCTCAGTCTCCAGTGACAGATGCTTACAAAATTATCTTTGACTTCAGAGAGGATGTGATCCGTCCAAGCATCTAGTATCTTCAGTAGCTTTTGGTACCAATATTTGTTAGGTCTCAGAATGTTTATGTTTACTTTTCATCCTCAGTCGCTTAACAGCCATACTCACTTTTGAAGGAAAAGACTAAAAATCCCAGAGTTATAGAATATGTTTTCGAATATCTTAAAACAATATTTCATGTGTGCCATTTCTGTGTAAATGTTGTTCCCATATCTAAGAAGAAATAGAATATTAGCGATGTATTTTGAAGTCTGTATAGAATGCAAGGAATTGCACATCAGTTTTTCACTACTTCTAAGATATTACAAAAAGTGAGTCATCAACAGGATTTTGTCCCACTTGGAGATAGTGGAAAACCTTTCATTGACTGGTGTAGTTCAGACTCCAGTCTTCTTACTTGTGGCAACAAAAAGTAATTCTGGACATTCCAGATCTGCAACTACATTGCAGAACATGTCTTTCCAGCTCTTAGAATGTACTGTATACCGTGGCAAGTTGTAAATCATGCAACAGGGTTAATCTATCAGGAAGTCATTGGGTAACTATACCCCTAATTATGAAAACCGTATTAAGTAAAGAAAACAACTTCAGTACATCTGTTGCTTTCATTGCTGAAGGCTATCCTAGTCCTGTATGCCTTGAGAAGTGCTGCAGTAAGAGCCGAGCTGCCGGCAACAAGAGTGGCAAAGTTTATAGGGCTAGGTTGAAAGGCATGGATGTTGGCAAGAGAATGATCTTTTGGGCACTGGAACCTCACCCTGCATTGCCCTTAGTTTTGACTGAGGCTTTTTTTACCTCAGTGTTCAACCTGAGCACTTGGTTCAGACCCATTGTCCAGGGTCTGAACTGCCAGGTGACATCTTGCTGCCTACTGTCTTTCATCCGAGTGTTTCTGTACACAGATGGATGTCATCTAGTGGTCCAAAATCTTACTATTTTCTTTCAGTTTCTGGCCAAAAAGTGGTATTTAACTTATATAACTTGCTGAGTGAGTAGGTATATTTGAATCAGTGTGTTGCACAAAGGATGTTGAGACAAATGCACTCATCCATAGCTGATGGCACATATCAACAAGGACAGAAGAAAAAAAAAGGATGAGGGGGAAAGGAAAACTCTCCTCTGTGGCAAGCTGGGAGAAAAGCTGTGGTAGGCATCCTGAGATGAACCAGGCATCCTATACAGGGCATCAGGCAGTTTCAACACAATAGTTTCCCTATAGCAACTACATGGTTTTGTTCAGGACTCACTCAAACTCGCTACCAACTGTTCCCATTGACAGTGCAAGCTTTGAGCAGGGGCAGGTGCTGCATGCCTGGTTGGTTGGTGAGCTTCGCACAGGCATATTGTTGAGAACCTTGATATAAATCAAAAGCTATAACCAAAGGGTAGCAAACAAAGGTGAAAAGGAGAAGGTGATTGTTGCTCTGGTGGCAGTCTCTTCCCCTGGAACCTACCACACCAACACCACCAGAGTCTGCGGGCAATGGCCCAGCTACCTTCAGGAGGGCGCTGTGGTTTCAGGAAGCCTGGTGTCTGGTGCCAGTGCACAACTTCCACAGTGTCAGGACCGTCATTCGTCCCTTTCAGTGCTATACAGCAGAAGATCAGGAACCCTCTGTGTGTCCCTTCATGATAAAAACCACCTGACCTTCCAACCATACCCTGAGTGGGGTACACCACTCACTGGCCATGGGAAGGACGGTCTGCTGTAGGAAGTTTTGTTCACCAAAAAGGAGGTGAAATAGGCAGAAACCATTGCTTGTGACCATTTGCACTGCCATTGTCTGAGAACAGTATGTCCTAATTAATTAAAAATGGCAGTAAATTTATCAACAAATGCATCAGTACTCCTGAAGTGCTCAATTAGCTGGCATGAAAAATGCATTAATAAATCCTACATATTTTGTAATTGGATGTTGTCTAATGTTTAAAATTACAGCACAAAAATGGAAAGTCATGTCTCATGTTAAACCTTAGTCTTCCTTCATCCAGTTTGTGTGCAAGAATTCCCTATTTTTTTTTCTCTGCAGCAAGGTGTAAAACACTGTGTGGAGAGTCTCCCATGAAAAGTAGAGGACACAGTGGTACTGCTTCTATGCTAAATTATTTGCATTTGATTCACACTGCACACATACTGATATTTGGGGAGATGTATAGTCCCTCAAGATGCAAAAGGATATTATCATATTAAAATATAAACTGGATAGCCACCTTGAGTTGTTTATATTACAGAAATTCCTGGAAATAAAATTAAAATTATGAAATAACTGCATTTCACTTATCCAGATACTGAAATAAGCATAACAACATCTATTTAAAAGAATGGCTTTTATCCACACATTTAATGTAATATTTTAAAAAATGAATTCTCATGAGAAAAAAAAATAAATTAACATAGGCCTTTTCACTTTTGCTTCTGAATCGCCTTTACTTCCAATATTGTATGTTAGCAGTCTTACAGGATCTTCTGTCTGGACCATGCTGCTGCTTTATGCCAGCTGCAGAAGTCAATTGAGGCAGTCTACATGGCAACGTACATATGCAAGATGCAACCTTCATGCCTCTCGCGACTGTGAGTACCAAGTTTCTTATAGAGGGTTTGATCCACTTATGTGATCCTTCTCCAAAACTCTTCTATAAACTTACAATTATTTCCTTTATTAAATTTGTGTCAACTGTCTCCTATTTAAACAAACAAATGAAACAAAATAAAAATAAGCAGAAGTTCTGTGTTTGGTATCTATGCATGAACAGGAGGCCTTGATTTATTTACTTTCTTGTTTGCATAGCTCTAACTATAGTTATTTATCTAGATTATTTATTATTTATTATTCATAGACCTCTGTAAACACTGGCCAGACACCCCGTGAGTGTGTTTGCAGTTCTGCATCTGCAGTGATGGATTCTGACCAGCCTTTCAGAAACAATTCACAGGCACTTCATTCTAGACACAGCATCTTGCCGATTAAGGAAAATATTTGAGATCTTGACCCCATATGCAGTCAGTCCTTTATATCAGCTGGCTTCAGAGTAATAATTAGAAATTTTAATCTCCACATAGGCTTACAGGCTGTAATAAAGACTTGTATGAAGAATTACCTATTTTCACAGGTGAACCTGTGACACTCATATCAGGTGTACAAACAGAAAAAACATGCAGAAATAAAATAACTTTTCCTTATGTCTTCTTTTTACTTGTTTTGATCATAAAATATCAAGTTCTTGCTGTAGCTTTCAAACAATATGAAATGCATTTTGTTTATCAATGAATATTCTCTTTTGCTGTATGTTTCTAATAAATGAAGAGCAGCAGCTAAGTATAGAAAGATTAGTTTTCTCTTTTATCATTCACATCATTCTCCAATTAGTTATTACCTGTGGAATAATATTGAAATTAAAATTAGAAACCCAGCCAATATTGCACGCATCAAAAATGATGAAAATCTTCACTTACTGAGAACTGTGAAATGTTTATTGGTTTTTAGACACAGAGTCCTCCAGGGAGTGCTACAAATCCACACAGACTCACTGCATCTTCAGTGTTGCATTTGGATCATTTATTTAGATGAAATATGTGTAAAAACTCCTGTAGGCAGACAGCTCTGTAGCGACTATACATCTGCAAAGGCTCAAGAACATAAATTATTGCAGTGTAAGTCTGGAATAAACTATTCTCACTTCACAAACTCTAGATCTGCTTGATCCACACAGTAGCAAAGGAAAAATTGTTATGTTTTAGAGTTAGGGAACAAGAGTTTATTTTCACCATCCTGTTTATTTGTGTGTAATTTTACACTGATTTTTTTTTTCTCTCTGAGTGGCATAAAGTTAATGAAACCAACAAAGGAAAGAGAACTTGTGAAAACAGAACATGAAATTCTGTGAGACTGGCCTGGTACAGCAGGTTCCCCAAGCTACTTCAGAGCCGAAGGTAAAGCAGCTGCCTTCTCTTCAGGAAAAAAATTAATCAAGCTTTTTCCCCACAGCACCCTACTTAGCTCAGATCCATTAAAGCTACTCTGTATCCCCTGCACAGATCAAAGCACTGTGCTTTCTCTTCTGGTTTGTATGTCATAGACTATCAAAAAGACCATTCAGATTGGATCAACCAAAAGAAAAGAAAAATTCCCAATATTCTGCCTCAGCAAACCAGAGCAACTATACAGCAGTTCATCATTTACTACTATTATACATCCAGTTGCTGCATCTGAACACTGCATTCAATAGCTGTGGCAGGGTTTGCCTTCCATGAATTTACCAAGTCTCTTCTGAGTTTACTTACTTTTATGCCTTTGCAACATCTTGTGGCAATGAGCCTCACACTTCAGCTGTTCAGTCTGTGAAAAGAAACTCTCTTTCATTTGTTTTGGTTTGTTCCCAGGTAATTTCTTGTATACCACTTGTTCTTGTGTTGTGAGAAATAATTAATAATCTTTCGTATTTACCTTCTCTGTTTCCCTTGATGAAAGAATCCCTTATGTTAGACCTCGGTCATTTCTTGTCTGCACCGAAATCTTATTTTGTTTAAACAGTCCTCATTCAAAAGCTATTCAATGTAGCTGACTGTTCTCTCTCTCTTTCAGTGTATTTTTCTAGTTTTATCTGTATTGTTTTTGAGATGAAGTGACTGTACACCACAGGCTATATATCAGCAGAACAGATTCTGATTCATTCTCTAGTATTTTCCTAATAATTCTTAATTGTTTTTGCTGCTGCTGAGCACTGTGCTGACATCTTTATCAGACTCTCCAAGATGCGTTTCCTGAGATGAAATAGCTAATTTAGTGCTCATCACCATTTAGACGCACTTGTTTTCCCTACATGCGTTGTCATCATTGAACCAGAATTTATTGACTTCTATTTTATTACTCAGACACTCAGTATTAAGAGTGTGGTTTTTTTAATTCTTTACATAAGTTTTAGTTTCTCTATCTTGAGTAATTCTGTGTTAGTATAGATCTCAGCCCAGATTCCTGTGGATCTTCAGCAGTAACCTCCTTTCCTTGAGAAAACTGACCACTTATTCTTTCTTTCTTATTTGTTTCCCTCACGCTTTTCCCAATGGTGAATGTGTTGTGTTTATCTATGAATTCAAGCCTGACTTGTACTGCCGTATTGCAGCTACAAACACTGTTTCAGGCAATGAAATATGCAATTAGTCTTCCTTGCCATTTGCCTTTTCTTTTTTTTCTTTCCACATTATTTCTTGATATAGCTCTTAAGTCTTCTTTGCTTCAGTTTTCTGTTTCTGTCACTTTCCCTCCCTGTGTCATTGTGTTCCATTCACTTTCCCATCCAACAGTTTCTTCCACTGTTCAGCTTTCCTGCAGGTCCTCCCTACTCACATCTCTTTACACAGGCTTACTAGAGCTAGAATAACTGCATATGTGTATCATTTCTCTCCTTACCCTATCCATTCCTCTTTCACTAAAAATGGAGGCAACCATTTTGGCTCATGTGTGCATGAGCCAAAGTCACTGAACCTAGCTGAAGTCTCTCCACTGGAGTAAGTAGAATTGGAGTCAGGTTTTCTGTGGGAGCAGGTTGGCTTATGTATGAGGCTGGTTTACAGATGGACAGTGTGCTGCTGTTCCCAGCAGAGTTAGGTGATAGGGAATATGCCATGTCTCATCTTGGGCTGTTCAACCAGGTGACATGGTCTTCATGATAAGGTGGGGAGATTTGCCCAGATACGTTGGCGTACACCAGGCTGAATCATACTCAGCTCATCTGCTGAATTGCATACAAGGAGTGAATAGCTCTAGGAGGAAAACTGAAAAATTTCAACTATCTATGCCTTTCCTAATATTTGGAAAGTAGAGGATAACAGAGCTGTCAGTATGTATAGAGAGGGATGAACAAATCAATGCACCAGGCAGAAAGTTGATAAAGTCACCTAGGCTCACTGCAAGTGCCTGTAGAGGCAATAACAGCAAAACACGGGACAGTGAGCATTGCAGTCACTAGCTTGGAGAGCTGTGTTGAATTTTGCTCTTCAGTCCTATGACACCTGCAAAGAGGGAGCAACCACGGTACTTAGATGTGTTTGTATGATCATAGCAGAGATGGAGCAGCCATCCTCTCTCCCATCTGCCACCAATGACACCTGTGGAGCAACACATGGTGGGACACCATGGTGGAACTTTTTTCCCCACATGATGGAAATTTCCAGCATGGTGGGACTTCTCATACCTCAAGTCATGATTCTCTTAACTGGCCTTTTTGATGCCAGCAATGCCTTTTCTTTCTCATATATCCAGCATACTCAGCTTACTCAGTCTTCACCAGGGAGCTTAGTAGGATACAAGATTGCCAGTATATGGAAAATTTTGTGCGATGGGAATATGTGGTGATGGGTAAGATAATTTATTTCTGTGAAATGACTTGTAATTTTTACCATTCCCAAAGCCATTTGTGAAACACTAAGTCAAATGACAGATAACATGACATTGTTCTTTAATCTTCACAGTGAAGTATCTGTATTTTTCAGATATCTCCACTGGACTTTGTTCTTACATTCATAAATACATTACTCCTTCAGTGGCACTGAAATCAGCAGGGATATTTTGTAGGGTGAGACATTCTTCCACTAAGAGTCTCCATGAGAAAGAGTGATGGACTGAACATATTTGGCACAGTGAGGCACTCTGCAGAACTGGAGACAGCATGAGGGAAGCGAAGGTGCTGCAATCAACTATTTCAGTGAAAATAACTGAATGAGTCAGCTGTTACATGTTAGAAGTGGTAATGGTGATAATAGCCACACCTTGTGGCCAAGCGTGCTCTCCTTTTGCCAAGGATTGTTTTCTATTGGGTGACTTCTTCTCAGGATAGTCAGGATATTACTGCTGTTGCAATGATTTCATGCAAAGGTTCTTTGTGCCAAATAACATCATATTTTTGCCAGAGGGTGTTCATGGTTATTGTTTCTTCAATGCATCTCTAATTAATTTTGCCAAAGCCACCCACCTTCTGCCATCTGTCAGGTGACAAGAAGAAAGAATGTGGCTCCAGACAGCTAGACATTTTGAAGGACAGAAGAACATGTGAGAAGGTGTGAGAAGGATGTGGAGGTAAATTCAGATAATCACCTCACAATAGCTTCTCTTATATCATAGCTTACGATTCATAATGGACTATTATATCTATAGTATATAAACTAGAGAGTTAAAAACCCACAGATTAAGAAACTGCTACAATGTTATGAATCAAGAGACACTAAAGCCTTTTTTTGGTCTAATATATAAATGACAACAATAACACAGTTATTGCAGTGATTCTTTTTAGCCAGTAAACTGAGCCCTTAAAGACAATGGCCATAGTTCATACTTCCTACAAGAACAAATGTGTATTATCTTTTACCTTAACTGCTTCCACATTTCCGTATGTTTCCAGTTATTTATCTTAATTGTGGAAATAAAAACAAATACGCAACATGTAAAGAAATGACTTGACCTTCCTTCCACAGGCCACATCCTATATTCTTAGCTCCAAAGCTACCTTGCACTCTGATTAACTTGACTAGAAGTTGTGTTTGTGTATATACACCCATACAAAATGTATATATAACCTGGCCTCACACAGCTCCACAGTGCTGAACTGAAATCCCAGTAGAACTTCAGCTATGGTACTGATCATGTATTCATGACTGAATGTGAGTTGCAAGAAAATATCTGAGGGTCCATAGAAACTTTTCTTTAAAGTATGCAATCCCTAAATAATTGGGTTTACATTATGGTCCTTCAGTTAGAATTTATTAGACTATTTCACATTTGCCTTTCTCTTTATTTTGTAAAAGTATACTTGTCTAGCACACATTTTTATGCCAGCCTTGCTTTGCATTTTTACAGTCTGCTAATTAGACCATTTTAACTAATTTGTTTGCATTTTGTATGAGCAAGTTGGGCTTTTGGATTGACTAATGTAATTGCAGCCAGTTTCTGCCAAATACAAATTACTCTTTCTAGTGTGAGCTAGAGAGAAAAGTAAATATTTAATAGCCATCAATACCCTTGCAGCATTTTAGAGTGTGTTTTTTTCCTATGGAAAGTTTAAATAATTTCTTCAGTGCTTGATTGCACTTTAATGTTAAGAAATTATTTTTTAATCTTTTTTGAAATAATAATGAATTAGACATTTTAGAGTCTCCATAAGGGTTTTATTTCTGTGCACTTTGCAGTTTTAAATTCGAGGCTCCAAGATCTGCTACTTTCACGTTTGAAGTTTACTTGTGTAGCTTTTTATGTATTGAATGGTGCTTCCCAAAACCATTTGCCTGGAATGCACTTGGGTTTTACAGTTTCTAAGTAGATGAAGCCAAGTCTTATAGCAATGTTAAATTGTGAGATTTTGCTTGCTTTCTTCTTTTTTATTCTTTTTCAGAGAAACGCAGGAGAAGACAAGAACTGGTAACCAAACCTCTGTTATTGATACTTGTCTTTCCAACAGCTAATCTTGTGTTCTTCATCTCTGCAGAAGTGGACATAAAGACTTAGGTGCACCAGAGACTTAAGGAGGTTATAGCTCCGCATTTTTCAGCTTTGATATTCCTGGGGTACTTGCGACAGAACAGATAGAGAAGACCACCTGCTTGCCAGGGCAGAGCAGCTCTCTCCCTTCCTCCCTTCCTTCCTCTCTTCCTTCCTCACACTTCCCTCCCTCCCACCACGACCTATACAGAGGACAGGGGTACATCTGCCTCACCTGAGGAGCTGCCACTGAAACGTCATATGCTGACCACACTTCTCAGATCAGGGCCAACATACAGTGCTGAAGGGTGTTGCTTTCTGATAGAATTTGGTGATGGTGCTCTTCACCCAGGGTACCCACCTGCAGGGTGTCACTGCATGTTCCTGGGGTATAAGTGTTTTGGGCTCTAATTTCTTTCCCACGTGAAGCTTTCAAATGCATGGGTCCCATAAATGTCTTCATCAATTGCCTAAGCAGTGGAGCTGCTTTTGCTCTCTGTCCCCTAGTGAATGTGGGAATAATCCAAGGAAAGCAGAAGGGTTTAAGCAGGAGTGGTGGGTATGGGTTAGCTGGTGCTGGGGTTTCCTTAATGCATTTCTAATCTTACCCCACCTATTGTCAGTCATCTTGTGCAGCTGGTACCAGTCCCAGGATACTGTGGGAAGGACAAGCTGCCTTTGACCAACATACTGTTTAATCTGAGTAGCTAAAATGATAACGGATCAACAGTGAGATCCAGCACTAAGGTGAGAGAAATTAAAACATCTTTTAGCTGAGTCCTTGACGTGTCAGTACTCATTTTCTTTTCAGATAGGGTGCAACTTCATGTAATATTAACCCATCCATAATTATTAATTAAGAGGGTGAATACATAATCACTGCCAAGTGACAACAGAGGTCCATGTCATCATCAGGCTATATAACTAGGTTCTGAATTTCATAACCACAGTCACCAAATTCCCTCTCTCTCTCCCTTTCCTGTTACCTGTTACATCAAATGTGTCATGGAGCATGAAAAAAACATGTTTTTGGTGGATGCTCTATCTCTGTCCCTCACTATCCTCACAATCTTCCCATCATGCACTAAGAAAGGTAATAATGCATTGCAAAAGGTAATAATCTTATTTTGTTTCTGGTATTTGCCTGGCCTAGATGGATAGGGAGGTGATTTGATCAGTGAACTAATCATGCTGTTCTGAGAAAGTTACTACTAACAGGCAGTCTTACCTGTCCTGCTGGATAAGTTTAAGTGTGGCGTTTCATTAGTAAATAAAATACTGCCATTCTCAGGTATCTGCAAGTCTCATGAACATCAGTAGCAAATTTGAGCATAATTGAACAGTAGGATTTGTCTACTTGGATTAAAGTACATTTAATACTAAAATTTAATACTGAGAAGTAGTAATTAATTTCACAATAAATTTAATAAAAGTAATTTTAATAGATGTAATAAACAAAGATTTAATACTAAATTTCTGGTGTATATTTTCCATTATGGACATGGTCATTCTTTGGAAACAGTGCTCTGTGTTCCTAATTTTTATTTAATTTTGTCAGTAAGTACTTTTTTGGTCCTAGATACAGAGACAGGTAACATCCTGTATTGTTATATTTGGTATTTTAGAACCAGTATTTTGGAAATTAAGGTTTTGTATTATAAAATGGATTAGAGTTTATAGCCAGTCCTTTTCTGAGTGTGCATATCTAAACATATATTGAAAAGCTGGTATGATTTTGGTACCCCTGAGAGAAGATAAGAAAATGGAGGCTTTGAAGATGTTGGTACCATCACACAAGAGGTCTGTCTAAAATAGCTGCACAGATCATATTTAGAAATGAGAAGTTAGATTATTTTCTCACTTCTGACTATTCTACAATATATCCATGCCTGTTTTCTCTTGCTGCTAATAGGATTACTCACACAAGTAACACAATGGCACTTTAGCCTTAAGCAGTTGGCCTCCACACTGATATACAAGTGAGCATGTCAACTGGTGCTTACTGTGATGCAGAGAACAAATTAAGCAAGAACTGGACTGATGCTGTTTTAAGTTGTAGATAGCTGAAATCTATTCTAATCATTTCAGTCACAGAAAAGTATTTTCTAAATGTGTTATGTCAAAACATTCCAAAAAGTGACATGTAATCCAAGGCACATGTTTTATTCTTGATTACATTTGCAAATTCAATCTCAGTCCTTTCAAAGCGTTTTGAATTTAAAGTAATATTGTTAAATGCTTGTATTCTTGATACTTAACTAAAGCAGTACCACAGGAATATTCAGTAAAAGTCTTCAGCACAATAATTCATTTTTTCACTGAATACCCTGTCTTAACAACTGACAATTTTTACAGATCTGACCCCTCTCCAGAAATATAGTCATTCTCCAAAATGTAACATCAGGAGATGTTAAAAAAAAAGCTTAGCAGTATCCAAATGGTTAAATAAATATCTAACATAAAATACAGATGCTTTTCACCCGCTAGATCACAAGACCTTGCAGTGTCTGCTTTTTGCTTATGAACTCTCTATTTCTGTAAAAGGCTATGAGAATGTCTTTACAATGTCAGGTCCTGGCAAAACCCTGCAGGGAAACAAATCCCAGACATTTAGTTTTCTAAAGCTACAATGATGCTTCTCACACTGACCTAGTATGAGTGCTTCTGCTGTGTTAAGTCGTGTCAGTAATTTTGAGAATTTCATATTTCAATGCAATATTTTTTTTTTTGCTATTCCTGTACATGAAGAGTAGCTTGAATGTCAGGGATGGTGCACGAGTGTATCTGTGTTGCTGTAACATTCCAGCAGGAGAACTCTTCATCCAAATGATGTACACAGAGTATGGTATAGCAGTAAGTTCTTAAACATATACATTCTCTCATAAATTTATGATCTGCTCATGATATTTTTTTCACTAAGGATAGACATACTTAGGAAACAAATTTCCATGTGAATGGCAAGACCTTCTGCAATCATTGTGTGAACTAAAAGGGGAAATGTCAATCATTAATTTTAGGCTATTTTATTTATACCAAGCAGTAGATATTTCTAGTGTTAATTAAACTCTTTTGAGTATGAGGGCAGCGAAATGTTGTCCAAGAGAAAATTTTTTGTTCTTTTTATGTCGTTTTCATCTGTAGTTTAGTCTGGACCTAATAAATGAAAGTGAAGATATGCATGGAGAGGGTATGTGAGAAAAAGTGCAAAGCAGTGATGTGAATAGTATGAAAGAAAAAGCAAAACTGAAGAAGGGAAAAGAAATCTAATTAACTTGAGGCGTTGGTAGAAAATTTTCTACTCACCTCTGCTGGAAAGAGGTATTAAAATATCTGGTCCTCATAGAGCTCTACATGAATACAGGGCTTCTGCAAAAATTAAAGTCTTGATTGATACCTGGGTTTGCACCTCCAAGAGTTCAGATCTATACCTGGCAACCACATCAGTAACGCACTTTGACACAAAGCATTGCTTGTGTTATTGCTAATTGTAACAACTGGTTTGCAAAGGTAACTATCACTTTAAAAGGTGGTAAAGACATGATGACTAGGAGACAAACTTTTGAGTTATTAACCAGCTGTATAATGAGTGTAAGGTATACTTTAAGAAAAAAAAAACAGGAATGTCGGTTATGTTTGCAAGTGGCTTTAGATTAACAAGAGCAGATATAATCCAAAGTACTATTTAAAGGTCAGTGAAAAGTTTAAAGGTTAAACCCTGCTACTTTTTTTTTTCCAGTTCAAACTCCAAAGAGTTCAAAAAGAAAGGCCCATTTCTACTCTCAGCTACACCATTGTGAACTTAGTTTTCTTAGTTGAGTTGCTGTGAATTTACAGCACAAGGACTACCAGCTCTGGCTCTAGCCTCTTGCTTTGCTGCTTGGTTGAAAGAACAGGTTTTGTTCAGCTGCCACTTTCTCCTAGAAAAAAAAACAACATATCCATGTAAATTTGCTCATGGAGTTTTCAGAGCAGAGAAGCTACACAAAATACCCTGAATACACTGTATAGGTTGGAAATAAATATAATGAAAAAGATGAATTTTCATACTAAATAAGCTTATTTGATGCTCATTATCTCATAGCAAGAATAACATTCTTCCATCAGCAGTTCTACATCATTTTTAAATATGGTGCAAATGTTGGATTATATTTTACAAAGGAGGTTTGTTAACAGTAAAAATCATCATATTCTTATTTCTATAATAACCTAAAAGGACCCACACCACTGAAAAGAAGAATGTCTTATCTCAAATGTGATTTCCAACTAAGATAACCTGAGGAAATATATAACAACACTGTGACTCTTGGGTGACTTTATGTTTTCTTTGCTACTTGTTTTTCTACTATTAGCAGTAATGAAACCATACTATTTAGGAAAGCCTTTAAAAATGTCAGCCAATAAATAGGAGTATTTGCATCTGTTCTTCCTGGAGAAATGCTTCAAGTCTCCCTCTTGGACTCTACTCTTATTCACATTCCCTGAGAAAGTGAGATAAAATCTTCCAATGGGTCGAAGGGTTCAGGGTCACTCCTGATACGAATTGCAAACACAATGCACTTGATCTCTGGGGCACTGCCTTCACCTTCTCTCTGCCAGCTACGCTACCCACCAAAAGCCCATCCACCATTGCTCTGTCCTGGCCAGGTCCCTGAGCAGTAACTACTGGAGAAAGTTGCTTAAAGAAAGTACAGAGTTTAGTGATAAATATGTACAAACGTTATAAGTCACATTCTGCAAATTCCTTTTGGGCATCTTCCCAGAGCATCATCCAGAGAGGCAGCTGGGTTAACAGTAGCAAGGAGACTCGCAGGTTCCCTTAATTCCCCCTTGGTCTTACAGGCTCTTTGCAATTGCCTGCTCTGCTCCTATGTCCTCCTGACAGCCACTTTCATTTCATCTCTCACCTCTGTGTTGTCTTTTCAGGTTTCCCCTCAGCAGCCCCTCTGCTTCCCAAAGCTCCTGCTCCCATTAGTATTATGCTGTCCCACTTCTTTCCCACACCTGCACAATGCCATGGACAGTTCTCACCTCACAGTTCCCTGTCTGGTTTTCAAACCACATAGCACTATGAAGAGGCTTTTTATAATTTATTTTCTATTTTATGGGTTTTTTTCCTTTTGAAACTCTGTGAAGGAACTAGACAAGATTTAAGTCATGATCTCATGCAGAAGGAAGGACAAAGAGCTGTGTAAAGGGCAAAAAAGAAAAATGGCAGCCTTTTTATAGTACATCCAAATAGTCCTGAAAAGAATACTGTATGGTTCTGGAAATTACAGCTGGTCTTATGATCCACGCTACAATTTATGGCTTAAAAAGCTGGAAGACTTTTCCTCCCCTTTATCAGACACCTGTAAAAGCACTTCTAATAAGAAGAGTTGCCCATGCAACCTTCTGGGTTGTTTTTTGTTGTTTTTTTTTGCTTTTCAACCTTCGTAAACATTCATACAAAGAAATTCAATTGCTTGGATATGGATGGAAAATGGATCCACAAGAATGAGAATTTGGGCAATGTATATTCATTTCAAAAGTCCAGGAAATATTAATGGAAAACACTTCTGCATCTTCCACTAGAATTACTGAGTAGATTTGATTAAATGTATAAACTTCATTTTGCCATTCAAGTTCACCAAACATGTTTGGAATAACAATTATTTTATTAACATACCGACATGATCTAGTAAACCAAAATTAAATGTGTTTTGGGGTAATAAAATGTAAAGCTTTATTTAAGTGTCTTTGCTTTTTTACAACAATGGAGAAACAGAGATTTCTGCAGAAGAAGAATTATATTCCCACAAAAACTATGAATTAAAATAATTAACCTCAGCCTTGCCGTACGCATCTTTTTCCTCAGGGGCATGGACCGGCTGTCCTGAAAGAGAAATTCTAGTTTCAGAAAGCTCTTGGGAAACATATACAAAATACACTGTTACACTATTCATAAAATACAACAAGTTGTCTCTAATCTGTTCCTACTGTTCATTGTAAGACCAGAAGAAAAAAAAATTGCTCTTAAAATAAAAATTCTCAGAGTCTTAGGGACATAAGGAAGCATCCGAAGGGAAAAGTTTAATTTTAAGTAAGGCATCACATTCTAACCATGACATTGGCTTAACAACCTGTACAGGCTCGGATGCATCAATTTATGCCAGATTTTCTGAACTGTGAATTTCTTACCTTGCTCAGAGCAGCTGACACACTTTAATTTGTACAATACTTGATTTTTCTTGTCCCCTCACCTGCTCTGGTGCACCAGGGTCTGCCCTTTTAACATCTTACTTTGACATACTTATCTGTTACCTCAAAGTTTCTCATGGTGCTGTATATGTACATGATGCCTCATAAGCAGTAAGGTTCAAAACCACTGAACTTGTGCACCCATGCATTAACCTACATGCAAGAATAATCTAGTTAATGAAAAGATGGCCAGGGGAAAGCATAGCCTGTCTGGAAGCTCGGGATGTGAGAGGTAGCATGGGCTGCGGTTGGTACTAGGAAGACCTAAAACTGCCACTGACCCATTGTGTGATTCTAAGGAAGCTATTTCACCTTTCTATTGTGCTTTTCTTCTCAGCCTTCATCTCTTCAACCTGCCAGCCCCTCACAGCAAGATCTGTCTCTTACGATATGTGTCTCACAGTGGGAGCTCAGCTGGGGCTTCCAAATTAGAGCTGATTGGGAATTTTTCAGCGCAATGAATTTTCATTAGAAAGTGCAGCTCGGTTTCAGTGCAGTTCTGCAGTGCAGTTGTGGGGATGTTCACCCTGTATATGAGAAAGCAAACTCAGATAATGACTCTGAAGAACACATTGTTATAGGAAGTAGATCCTCTAGCAGAAACTGTGGAGTGCACCTTGCCCTAGGATAACTCAGGCTGTGGGTGAACTGGTGCAGTCATCTGTAGTTAAGAGAGACATCAGGTCAGGAATTTGAATCTGCATATAGTAGGGGAGATCACATGTTGTAAATCCCTTTTGTTGTTGTGTTTGTTTCCTTGTTTGTATAAAAACAAACCTTCTAAAAGCACTGCGTTTGTTACAGGCAAGAACTGGAGCATCAATTAAATTCTGGGAAGTTTCATGGGTGAGTTTACTTGGTCTCACTTGGTTCTGCTCTAAACCCTGCAAACCGTTAACAGTGAGATCAGACATATTTTATCTTGTAAAATACAGTCTAAAGGAGACAGACAACTTCAAAATGAGCCATGATCAAATATTTGAGGAGAGTTAATAACAAAGAGAAGGAGAAGTTATTTTAAAAAATAATTCCAAAGATAAATAGAAAGGCCTTCTGGTGATTAGTAAAAAAAGTTGTCCCCAGCATGAGGAAGGAGATGGCAGTAGGCAGGTGTGGGTAAAGGCAATAATCAGATCAGTAAACCAAAGGGAATAGTAACAAAGTTCAGTGGAGACAACAGAAAATTAAAGCAATGGAATTAGGGGGAAAGTGGTATGAGGCTTCAGCAAGTTTTGGTGTGCCATAATGAGAGAAAGGAAATAACAAGGAATTTCCAAAATTTATACCATTACAGCTTTTAGAAAATTTCCTTGGTAGCTTCTGAGTATTAATTCTTGTGGAACACTCTAAAGAGAGAAACATTTTAGATAGAGTTTATTTTAATTTATTGCCATGAAGCAGTTCTTCACTACACACCAGCATAAATCCCTAATTGTGCAGAACACAAAATGGCAGTGCTGAAGGTCAAATGTATTTTCTCCCCTTCCTAGCCCCCCTTCAGCTTCTCTTACTGGCTGCCAGTCTAAAATGGCCTGTGTTTCTGACCCAGAGAGCAGCTGAGCCATATTCAATTCACGTGGTCACTTTGCAGCTGAGTATGAATGCACTACCTACATGGCATCTCCAAAGAACATGCAAAATATCATTTGCTAACATGGTAGCTCTGTAAATCTGCCTCATGGGAGACATTCTGTACAAAAGACTATCAGGAATGACATATCACTTAGGCTAAAGATTTGTACTGGATCACGCACTGTTGTCCCTCTAGCCGCTGTCACCTAAATGCCAATTCTGTGTGCACAGCCATGAATCTGGGGTGGGGGTTCAGGGGTTCAGGCTCTGGTGTGACTGAAAATAACTCAAAACAGGATACAATCTGCTGCCTGGCACCTGCATTGCCAGTGTGCTCACCTGGCAGGAAAATAAAGCCCTCTTGCTCTGGGAGCTAATTTTGCTTAAGCTCACTCCGTGAGTTTCCATTCGCTAATTGTTCGCTTTAGACTCAGACAGAACAAATCATTTTTCCAACCTGCAAAACAATATATATATGGAAAAATATATGGAATATATGGAAAAACTAGCCAAATTCTGGAAGAAATCTCAACAAAAATGTTGCAACGACAGTACGGATTACTAACAAAACCACTAGATTAGGCTCCTCCTCAATGAAGACTGTAACTTTTCTAGTGTAGTATGATGACCTGTATTATTTCCTCATTAAAAAGTGCCTCATTTTAAATTATGTGGCTACTAAAAAAAATAATGAAATATGGAGTTATCTGTGGGCAAAAGGTTTGCCCACAAACCTTCTTCTACATCAAGATTAAAAAGAGAAAAAAATTGAGACCAACAAGGAATGACCTGTGAATGAGAGTTAAGTAAACACATAGCTGAATTCAGAGATGCAGTCCTGTGATGGGGAAATACCCAGGGTAATAAATGTTTACAGAGGAAAGTTCTGCAGACTTTCAGGCAGAAG
>NW_010174536.1:11025-11658 GCF_000695765.1 Mesitornis unicolor | reverse complement strand
TGTTTACCGCCTGCTGAAATATCATAGCCGCAATGAAGTGGCAAAGACGACAACTAACATGTCAGAGACACATAAATATATCCTTACAGGGCTGACAACTTGGTATGATTGCTCTCCAAAGATAACTTTATAACTTGCTGAAGTGTGATCTAAGGATGCCCTGGAGCAGCACTAACCTGTGTACCTTTCTTGTGGGTAACTTTTGATAAGCTATAGCTTTAGTTAATAGCTTATGCAATTTTTCATTTGACCTATGGGTGTCCCATGTGGGTGGGATTTTCAAAAACATTCAGGCCTGGATCCACAAAGGGTTTTACACAGAGATGATTGCACCTATAATATGTGCGGGGAGCAGAGCAGAGACCTGACCACAGTTTAGCCTGTGATCTAGCAAGGATGCAAGAGAGGGGCTGCAACACCCTCAAATATTCAACAGGAAATCTACCCATGCTTATGCATGAAATTGCTCTGGATTGTGGTGATGCCCTAGCTCTGTTCCCAACAAAATGGAGTAAAATTAGGCACCAGCCAAGTGCTCTTGAAAAGGCCAGTTTGAATCTTTCTTTTCCTACTGTAACTTTGACCCTTTCTGAAATATCTTTTAGAAATAACTGCTCGAATTTTATTATAAGG
>NW_010174536.1:4169-10994 GCF_000695765.1 Mesitornis unicolor | reverse complement strand
CAGCAGGACAAATGTGTGCTGGTTTTACTTCAGTGTTTTGTTTTTCAGGTGAACTATGGTATATACATACATACAAAAATAAAAAGGATTATAAAAAGGATAATACTATAATATCCAGTTTTGTCCCAGTGATGTTGGATGTGCTTAATCTCAATTATCTGATAATCTCTGCATGCAACTTGGGCTGTAGATCTTTGAGTACATCCTCCCTTCTGATGCTGGCAAAGAGCAGGCATTGTATCTTCATATATGTCGAACACTAGGATAAATTATGTCCTCCCTGGGAAACAAGTCACAAGCAGCAGTGCATCTTATAAATAAGCCTTTAGGGAAGCTGCTTTATTTCTATTTTTCCCTGACTTTTCACAAAGCAAATCTATCCCCTGTGGCATATGGGCACTTGGAATCAGTAGAGGACCCCAAGACTCTTCAGAGCTCCTCAATTGCTCAAGTGAAGTGATAGCAGAATTTTCACTATGATAGGCAGTAAACTTAACTTGGGGTAAACTTCTGAGGGCTGCAGAGTGAAAAGTTGAAAACAGAATGAAAGTTATTGTCCTCCTAGGACAGCATCATGGGAAGTCGTATAAAGTTGTAGGTCCAAGCACAGAGTGTCTGCTGGCTTCCAAGGGAGAACGAACTGCAGATAAATAGCAGTGCAAAGGCTTCAAAGCATGATAAGAATTCATCTCAAAAGCATTATAAGTTTATTTTGCCACACCTAACAGGGCAGACAAAGTATTGCAATATTACCACTGTTGTAGCTAAAATGGTTTAAGAATACGATAAGAACTGCAGGAAAAGGCAGTATTTTGTTGCAACTGAGGGAAAAAAACTTGCAGACACAAGCCCTTTCTAGTATATAGAAACCTTTCTCCTGCTATTGCTATCAGCTATTCTAGTAGGAGAGGTTTCTTTTCCCTGTAACTTTGCCTTGGAAACAAAGTGAGATCTGAACTCTGCTCCAATCCAAAATGTTGGGTGATCTATGCCTACCCTGTAAATTAACATTAAAAACATTTATTGGGAAAGCTGATGAACTCACAACACACTTTTCCTTAAGAATGACATTATTTTTATTTTTTTTAAGAGGGAGTTTTTTTCTCAGGAAGTATATTTTGTAGGCATACTGATTTAAACTCATATCTTTGCAGAAAATAATCACATAGTATCTGGACACTTGAATCTTAAGGATGAAATGTGAGCCCTGTGGAATTGGTACATTTGTAAGAGTACGCAGGCATTGTAATAGGGTGTTGGTAATAAGGCGGAAGTCAGTGTAGAGAGTGGGAGAAGAGGAAAGCAGATTCTACCCTAAAGCACTTGCACCCTGACTCCTGAGAAGAAGTCAAGTAAGTATTTTATGCTGCATGGCACTTCAAGATTTACGACCTCTGGTCCTCACTGATAAAGAAAATAGCACTTACAGACAAGTATAAGAAAAATCACATAAAAATAATTTCATCTACTTCCTACTTCATAGGAAGAACCAAAGTGGTGCTGTTGTCCCTCAGTGTAAAAAAAGAAAAAATATGCTTTGACAGATAAAAATGCACTATTCGCCATTCGCTGCAAAACACATGTTCTGCTTGGTTCTAGCATTTCATTCCTTCTGCACTCTCTAGCTCTTAAATGAGGGAACGTATGAAGATGGTGCTTTAGGATCAGAGAAAAGGGAAGTAGGTTTCTTTTTAAAGCTCTCTACTTCCAAGGAACTGAGATATTTCTTCTAAGTATTCATTGCAAAGGCAGGGAAAACCAAGAAGTGAATCCAAAGTATGCACTGTCAGATTTGGGGTGAATGTTCTCAAAAATTGTTTCCTCTTACACATATGTTTTGTGGGCTTTAGCATTATGTCCAAAAAGATGATTGTGGACTACTGAAAAAGGAACAGAAACCCGAAAGCAGGATAGTCTCCTAGACCCCTGGGTCCATGGCAGGTGTCTTGTATTTCTGAGGCTGCCTTAAAGTCTAAGTTGGTTATTCTTCCTCTGCCCTAAAAGAAGGGGTAGTAACAGTATTTCCCCTCACCCATCCATTTTCAGTTAGTTCATTTTAATCACAGGTGCCATCAGAGACTCTTTCTTAATGTATGTCATTATTTTGGTCAGCACAGAGAGTTTCACTTGGCACCCATAGATGTAGGAGTAGCATAAATATATTCAGTGCTACAGTGGTAATCAAAGTCTTTAACATAAACCTCAGCATACACACATATTCACATGTAAACAGTAAGGCACAATCAGCATTAACCTAAATAGAGGAAATCAGGTAACACAGCATAAGGACAGAAAGGAAATATAAAAGCCGTCTCAATAAAATGGTTTCTACTTCATTTATTTTTGTCCTGCTCTGACTGGTGTAACTTATAATTACTCTCTGCCTGCAGTGGTGTGGTTCCAAAGAATGGTGGATTAAGGAGAAACTCTAGAATTTCTCTGTAACTTGACAAGTTATAACCTGAAAAGCTACACTTAGTCCATTAAAGGTTTTTCACAGTGACATTTTAGTGCAGCTAGGGCAATATGCCACTTTACCATTTATCATTTTCAGGGCACAGACAGTGAAAAGGAGGTTGCTATGAAGAACAAAATAAAATAGATTACACATATAGAAGTGAGGTGAAGAATACTTATAAATATACACCACTGAATGTCAGCAAATGTCACATGAGAAGCCATTTGCAGCTACCAGTACAGCCTTGCAAACCAGCAAAAGTAGCAAAACCAGGCAAAACAAGTTGGGTGTACTCACTTCCACATGAATAAGCAATGAACCTCTCTGAAGTTACACCAGAAAGTTGTTAAACTTGATAGATGAATCTTTTCCAAGTTGCTCTGTCACATACTGTATATGGCTACAAAGGACAATGGATGGTTAAAAGCGAAAAAGAGAAAGCATTGCTGAGAATGCAGTGATTTAAGCATTTTTGTTCAAACACTTGTATTCTGCTTTGTATTAAAGGGATAGTTTCAACAAAGGCATGATTCATCACACCGCTTTTTCTTCCATAGGGCTGCTCTTTTTTTATTTTTCTGAACTTAGTTGTTGGAACTACTGTGTTATTACCATTTCTCCTTTAAATATATTTGCCACTCTAGCAACAGGGCTTAGAGTTAAATCAGTTTGAGTCTAGTAAGCAGAAACATTGCAAATGAAAGCTTTACTGCTGAGAAACTTCTAATGGTACCTATCTGCCATGCCATCTAAGTGTATGTAAAAGGCCTGTAAGATGTCTCCTATCTTTCCAGGAGCATCTGATTTGTAGATCTATAGATCAGCTCCATTTTGGTTTATAGACATATTGACCTGGAAAAAGCTCTCCTTGTGAAAGTTACTATACTTGAGAGACAACATCAAGATTCCTTCAAGTCTATTTTAATCTGAGCTGTCTGTTAGCAGCATCTTGAACCACTACTCTTCATTGATAATAAACAGAAGTGAAGATCTTTGACTCAGAAAATATCTCCAAGGAAAAGTAGGAGTTCTTAAAATTTTACAAACTCTGACTGCTTTTATATTTAAATTTCCATGAGATTCTTCCTCCCAAATACTAATTTATCTCAGCAAAATTAGAGACAGCCTGCATCATTTGGATTTCATGAGACTGTTATCCGCAGACACCACACTCATGCAAATTTCAGATCAGTTTTGTTTTCATTAGTGAAAAGCAGCAACATGGATCATATAAATGGGGTCATACAAGAACTCCTTTATTCAAAATATTTCATACATGCTAAGATACGCTGATCGTAGAACCATTTCAGTCAAACTTCTCACCGTATGTTCATGTAAAAGCTATAAACAACCAGCCCTAAAATGGCATCTTAAAGCCTGAGAGTTTAAATCTTTGAAGAGAACAAATTTCTTGTACTTACAGATCCTGCAGATGGAGTAAGGGCGAACTTTCCTTTCTTGGGCAGGAAGTTTATACAGTTAATATTTTTATATGACTCTTCACTCTATTCTTGCAAAATCAAAATCAAAAGTGATCCTTATTAGTTAAACACAACCCTTTATTAAATTATATGTTTTAGAAATTAACAATGAAAATCAGAAAACAAATATTAAACCAGTGGGTTATGCTCAGCACTGCATGAACTTTCCTGAACCGATCCCCGTCTCCTCCCTCAATTCATTGAAAACTGAAGTAATCTTTGAGGCAAAACAGGCATTTGACAGCATCCATCATCCATACGCTCCGTAGCAGTTGTGCTGCTTCTCTGCTCTTGTTTTGAATTTCTCTGTCAATTTGAACAGACAAAACAGAGTCTCAAGGTGCAATGCTTACAAGCCAAAAAGGCAAGGATCATATCGGATGCAAGAAAGGGAAGAAATACCTATCAGTTTGTTACCTCATCACAAATATCAGTGCCCCAAAAGCTTCTCCTTTTACATAAAAGTGTGCAGTTCAGTGAAAAACACAAGAAAGCTTATTTACCTTTTATGTGCGAAATTTAACATATGTTACGTAATAATATGCTTAACTTTTTTTTTTAAGAAACTCTGAGCTGTATTACATATGTACACACTCATCTTCAAAAGAGATAAAAATTTAGTTTCTAAGGGATACTTGAAAAGTAGAAATGCTTGGCTGAGAGATTTTAAAGGAATTCTTGAACAAACGGGGAGCACATTAATAAATATGCTGATTTTGTGACAAGCATTGAAAAGAAACTTCTGGTTAGTAGCCTGCCTAACCTATGAATGGTTTAGTCCTTCCTTCCTTTTCGGCCTAAGCATGAAAGCTACTATCCACTCCCCAGACTTGCTCTAAACTACTGAAAACGATAGGAAAGTGGCTACTGATATTAGATCAGGCCTGGCAGCCTCCAGGCTTGATGCTGTAGGCCTGCACCAGCCCAAAGCCAACCTACACTCCACCATAACCAAAAAGTCCGCCAGAGGCAGCTGTCAAGGTATGTGCAAAATATTTTAAGCTCTTAATCAGACAGATCTTGTCCTTTGGAAAGAGTCAAAATTGTGCCTGAATAAAGCAGTACAGAGTTTGGTTTGGTACAGCCAGTAATAATGAAGTTTCTGTTATCAGGGGTGTTTGATACAGTTGTCTTTCTAAGTAAAAAGAACATATAGTTCTAAGGGGAGAGGGGCATTTTTTGCTTTCTTATTTTAATGGCTAAACATTGTAATGCTAGCTAAATAGAAATTCTTGTCTGTTAATAGGTTCCTTTAGTTTGTAATAAATAGAAATGCTAATAACTAAAATTTGGTATTTGGTATGCATTAGCTTTTGTAAGTCTTTTCTTTACAGGCTTCATTGACATTCAATATGGCAAGCTTCCTTTGAAACATATTTATAAAATAACTACAGTATAATTAAACCAACAAAGCCATCTTTTAAGTAAGCTTAATAGCTCAGTTTTTCAGTCTGTAAATTTTTTATTTTAAGGAGGAAAAATAGTTATGCTTCAATTCTACTGTATACTTCATTTTGCATCTAATATTTTCTTTCCATTTGCAATCTGTGCCTATCTAATTCTTGACAACTGTGATTATTAATGAGTGTGCATGAAAAACATGCTTTGCAGTGTCTTCCACAGAAATATTTTTGTTGATGAGAACTGAAACGTATCTTGGCAAGGACTGTATATGTTTTATATATATATGTATATATATACGTATTTTAATAGCTAGTGGTGGTGTAGTTAATACACGAAAATGGATTAATAGATATGGCAGGTAAGAATCGAAGTGGATGCTGTTTAATAAATGTAACTATTTTAATGATATAAAAGCAATAGGTAAATAAAAGCAATTACATTTAATTTTGCTTTCAGCATGTGAGTGTTTTCTGTAAGCTTTAATAGAGGGGAGAGCTTGTGCAGAAGGCTAATGGTAGAGTCAGTGTTAGCATTATTCATTAGGGTTTCTAAGTAGTACTTATTCTGAAATATTCCTCTAGAAGACTAAAATGTTCTTGGTAAGAGTACTTGGATCCTGATAACCCTAATTCATAATAATGTATCCCTCATTCAGAAAATTAAAGTTTACAGAATCCTCAGCAGCAGTTTGAAAATCTTTATACTATTTAGAACCATGGTCATGTTTACTAAGGACAACCCAAAAAGTGATAGCTTGCATTATAATACGTAAAGTGGAACCTCATGGCTGTTTCTTAAACTCTGTCCTCTACAGTCGTAATAATATTGAGACCCCATTTACAGTATGGTGAATAAAAACAGTTGGCATCATTGTTATAATCTTTATTTAAAACTGTTACCAAGGTTACAAATTACCATCACTGTGTGCAACAGGTCCCTCTAAAGCAGTATCATTACAGATTAAACGTAATGTGTAGGATTATAATAAAAGGTATAAGGGATTATGCACAAGCAAAAACGCTAGAAACAACACGAATACGTCTGTGTTATACAGTGCATCCCATTGCAAAACCTCTGCTTTCAACGCTGAAATGCGCAATGTGGCTTTTTGTTTAATTCAGACATTTAGAGAGATGTTAACTGTATCCTGAAGTGGCTTTACAAATGTCAGGGTGCAGAGGTGGTAGGGTTTATCTCGACCTATGAAACCGCTGGTGCTGGAACTGTTCTCACATGGGCTCCACTCTTAGCGGAGCATCCAGTTTACAGGAAAATCCGCCTCCATTGTGTGAAGCGGGACTGCAGTGAAAGAGGGTTGGCAGCTGCCCCGATCCCCAGCAGCGCGGCCTCGGGCGGGGGCCGAAGCTGCCCACAGTGGGGCAGAGACCGGACTGGCCCCGCCGCGCTGCCCCGGTCGCGGGGCCTGAGGCTGAGCCTCCCTCGACCCCAAAGGGTGGTCTCACCTGGAGTGACAGGGTGGCA
>NW_010174536.1:3586-4154 GCF_000695765.1 Mesitornis unicolor | reverse complement strand
CCCCCCGCCGCCCCCGGCCGGCACCTCCGTCCACCGCTAAGTCACTCTGCCCCGCCCTCAACTTAATGACACAAATCCGAGCTCTTAAAGTCTTTGCGGCTGATCGTACTCGCTCATTTATAAATAATTATCTCCATATAGATGCATAACAACAACATACCAGAAGTGTTTGGGGAGAAATCCGATTAAAGTCTATAGCTCTTTTCCCCCCTCCTTCTCCCGGAGCAAAAGTCTTGCCACAGGTCAGCTGCCACGGCTGGCCCAAGCCGCGGGGTTAAAGGGAAGAAAAGACTCCAGGCGAGCCGCTTCCTCCGGGCGGCGGGCGGCGGAATGCAACGACTCGCCCTGCCGAGTTGCGGCCCTCCGCCCACCCGGCCTGGGGAGGCTCGACCGGGACGCCGGCGGAGGCGGCCGGCATTTTGAGGGGAGGGAGTCGCTGCCTGGTTGGAGCGTGAACTCTGCGGTCCAGGTCGATTTCCTCCCGGCGCCAGCATCCTCCGGGCAGAGACGTGGGGCCTCCCTTCTAAGCCTGGACCGGTCCGGCTCGAGGGGGCGGTGGAGAAGGAAC
>NW_010174536.1:0-3488 GCF_000695765.1 Mesitornis unicolor | reverse complement strand
GGGGCACATCCTTTTAGAGGAAGGACAAGGGTTCTCTGAGGAGGGAAAACAAAAGATGACAGTGGTGGCTGTAACCCCACCATGAACCAGGGACCTCCTGGCCACGCACGGAGAGCTAACCTCCCCGGACTTCCCATTACCTCTCCATGACACTTCACTAATGCTCACACAATGACCAACTGAGCAGTTTAAGTAAGGATATTTTAACCTCAACTAAACATTGTCTCCAGACAATAGGATGCAAAGCAACATCTGGTACCACATATAAACAATGCTTTGCAACCGCATATGCTCGACTTCTGGAAGTTTATGTCAACATTAAACAGTCGAGGATGTTGTCTCTGCTTGGCATGAAATCTTAATAAATGCACGTTTGCTGCACTTCCGAGGTGAGCATCTATGCTCCTTCCTCCGAGGGCATCCTCTTCAGCTTGAGGTTGCCTCGCAAGGCACCTTCGGACCCCACCCGCGCCTCCTCCCTCCCGCCCTCGGAGCAAACCACCAGTGAGAAGTGCCACAGGGAGAGTCCGTGGCCCAGCCTAGGGACAACGCCGAGTTCCCCTTTCCCCGCTGCGGCTCCGATTGAAGCGGCCAGCGCTGCATGGGCAACTTCAGCAAGGACTTCTTTAAAGAGGAGACTCTAGGCTAATGAAACAACGGGAGGTAACTATTGCAAACAGCTGTTCCTCATACATATTTCATTATACAATCAGATAATGCGTCTTACCACCTTCTCAATTATTCACAGATAAACATTTTCAAGACGTTTTGACATCTGTCTTAGGGCCTGCTATTAATTTAGTAATCACGGTGGTTAAAAATGTATGGGGACTGCACCTCACAAAAACTCTGATTTCACTTACGAGGACAACTTCCGCAACAGTTCGCATAGCAGGTCAAAGGGAGCCCCGAGATGGGGGGAGCACACGATCTTCACCCTGCAGCCCTTGAATCTGCCGTCCTGGGAGGACTGCGCCGGGCCCCGCTGACCCGGGTGCAGAAGTCTGAGGCGGAGACTTGGGGGGAAAGCCACCATCCCTCCCTGGCGAGCCAAGAAACCAACTCGAAAAGTTGCGTTCATCCCCTCGGACAGGTTCTTGGTACAAGCGCTCCTGCTCCCCTCCGCAGGCAAGGAGCCCTCACCGTTGCCTCGGGCCACCCCGGACGAGGACGGCTGCCTGGCCGGAGCTGCTGGACGCCTGCTCCCCCCGCTCCCATCAGTACCCCACCAGCCCTTCACTCGAGCCCAGCGGGCCAGCGGTGGCAGCTCCTGTGGCTTTGGTCCCCGCCGGAGCAAAGCCCGCGGGTCCCCGGCTGGGCAGCAACGCACTCGTCCGCCCTGAACGTCAGGAAACTTGTGACAGAAAGTTTGTCGCGCTGCTGCTTGGGCTGGTTGTAAAACCACAAGACTTTGAGGACCCGCAGCGTTTTAAAACTGACTCTTTTGTGTTTCTTCCCTGGCAGTAATCCCTTCTTTTAAAATAAGGAGCACACCACCCCCCGAAACACACACGTACAACTGCCAGATGTTGCACGTGAACCTTAAAGAGCGACTTAAAAGAGCAAAGAGGAGAATCAAATCTCGACAACCCTGATTAAATTAAGCCATTCAGTACCTCTCCTCTCCCTCCTCTTCCCCAGGCTACCTCTTTTAACCACAATATTCTCACACAAGCAATAATAGGCTCCTTTCACGACCCCCCTCATGTCCAGTTAAGTGAGTGGAAACGCTTGTCTCTTTTCCCGTCCTGCTACAAAAGTTCTTGATTAAAACTAGTTTCTAGAACTGCTTTATCTACATTGACACGGGGCTTCTGCTTTGCAAAAGGCGCAGGACCCACGCGTGGGCCAGCAAAATGAGAGAAAAGTGGTGCTTTTAGCCTGTTCCCGCTCCTCTCCTGGGGCTTGGCCTCTCCTACACCCACCCACGCTCCTCCCCTTTCCTTCTCCGCGCTGGGATCACCGCTGCCCGTGGAGGTCGCACACGGGGGGATACTGCAACCACCAAAGCGCTGCCCGGCTTCTCTCGGCGCATCCCGGCGGGTACCCGGCGTGCGGGGGTGTTTGCTCCAAAGCCTCAAACGCATCCTCGGCCGTGAATTTCATTTTAATCGCATCGCAAAGAGAAGTGCCGGCACCCAGGACTGCTGGGCAGTGTAAAAGCCTTTCTGCCTTGCTGGTAGCGGAAGGCAGAGTGGGATTTGGGGTCAGACGGAAGACGGAGTGCTCTGTGAAATGGAAAAAAAAAATCTTAATGGTCCCTCAAAATATTACCCACAGGGCAAGACCTTGCCTTCACTTGAGTGCTCTGTAAACAAGAGGGTTAGCGGTGAGCTTCGAATCTGTGATTCGGATCTACCTGAAATCCACGATTTTTAATGTCAGAAATAAGGGAAATGGGGGTGTGAACGTGCGAAGAGGAGACTCTTCCACCTCAGCAGCATACATCGTGTGTTACACTGAAGTGTAAACATAAACCCGACGCTGAAAGATTTCCGTCAGCCGCTCTCTCATCGGTCCTCCTCTCGCCCAAAGCTGCTCTATGCCCACCTGGCTCCTGACTTCAGCTCTCAGAAGTCCTTGTACAGTGTCAACACCGTGCTTGGAGCTGTCTCCCCGCAGAGCTGTCCCCACCCCAGCCTCAAGACGTCCTTCGCCCTATTGATTTGCGCTATAGCCAAACAGGGCGAAAAGATGAGAATTGTATTCGACAGATGCTGCTCACTCGTGAATAACAGGTTCAGCGCATACGGTATCTCTCACCATTATCCTGTAAGTTAATATTGAGTAGCAATAGCTGCCTAAATATCAAAATCTATTTATAGGGGATGCAGAGCTATGACCTCTCCATCTGACCTTCAGGAACCGCAGGCTGAAAAACAGAGCAAATGGAGGAAGGAAAAAAAAAAAGCTCAGGATTATAATGGAGATGTGTGCGTGGCGTGGCGGGGCTGAGCTGCCTTTGTTCCGAAATCCTGAGGGGGACTTGAACCTTCAGGACAGCCCCGGCCCTGCAGCCCCGGGGAGAAGCAGCTCTGTTCAACTTTGTGTCCCCGCCGCAAATGCGGTGTTGCTTCGTCCGCTTCTGCCCATCTGCGAAAGTTTGTTCGTTTCTCACGTTACAATAATAATCATCAAAAAAAAGACAAAAAGATGGGAAAAGACAAAACAGCGCCGTTGACGAGGCAGCAGGTCTCAGTGCGAGCTGGGGAAGCGGAGAGCTCAGCAGAGTGCAGACCCACAGCTTGGGAAATAGTTTTGCACAAAGGGCGATGGGTCGGGGAGAGTATTTTGTTATTTTGCTCTCAGCCTTCCCAGCACAAACGAGCGGTGCGCGAAGGGAAGTGGGACTCGGGGAGTCTTCCCACCTCGGAATGGGCAAGGAGCGGGGTAGGGGGAAGCTGGGTGGGCTCAGGCGCTGCCCAGGGGTGCCCGGAGCCAGCGGCAAGGCGAGTTTCGGGACCCTAGGCCGGGCCGCCGGGGCATCC
>NW_010174535.1:2774-9123 GCF_000695765.1 Mesitornis unicolor | reverse complement strand
TTTATATTATTGTAGCACAGAGAGTTTAAAGAACAAGAAAAATCAAGGTAAATGGTTAAGAACAAAGCTCAGTTTCTCCTGAGGGTTGTGCACTACCAAAGTATATGTTGCTTGCAAAATTACTGTTGCTATGTAAAATATATAGTATTTTCAGAGGGAAATACTGCTACTGAACAAGCTGCTGCAGTTGCTTGCCCTATTTCGTGAAACCCTAAAGCAGTTTATGTGTAAGTATTGGGTGTAAGCATGCTGAATTTCAGCTATTTTGTGATAAGTGCCTACTTGTACACTTTGCAATCCTAGGAAATTGTATTGAGGGTGACGCTCCTTTAGTAGCTACTATTTAGCTCAGTATACTTGGATAACCGTACTGAAGAGAGGACATGCCATAAGCACTATAGCTTACTTCCCATAGCTTTTTAAATGTCTCCATACTGGTATGCCACTTTCCTATAGAGGCCAAGTTAAGAAGGCATTCATAAAGCAGTTCACAATGAACAACAGCTATTTCTGCGCAGCACAGGTGTCAGACAAACAAACAGTAAATTCCCTATCCGAGTTTACAGACCTTGTCCCAGAGACAAATTTGTAGGTCTTGCCTGTAGGTATTGAGGTGTAGTTGCTTGAGTTCTTGATGTTTCAGTATAAATGATGAAGTGAATTGCAGAACTGGAAGTTTTTTCTTAGGGAAACCTTCATAGCCCTGTTATATAAATGCAGGAATATTTGTTACTGTCAGTTAGGAATTGAATATAGCCTTGTGAGTTTAAGGGGATATCACACTGCATCCTATATGTCAAAGCAGGGCATTCACATAACCATTCAAACATTTTGGCTAGACAGAAACTGCACTAATCTAACAGAAGAAATAAACTAAGTTTTACATGTCAAGTGACTGAAGCAGTGTATTTTTTTTAAACCCATATATATAGATAATTAAGGTTTTTAAGCTAACCTCAGGGTTAGCCTCATGGGTCCAGACTTAGACCTGTAGGTTTCAATTTAGAATTTTGGTGTCATTGTTGTCGTTTTGGCATTGTTGGCATGTGTCATGTGTTACACTGAGAAGTCACCCCTGCATTTAACATGTTCAAGTATTTATAAATATAAGCAGTGGGGTTTTTGATCTAGTCTAATGTTGCCACCTTTTCACTTTTAATTTCACAAAATAGATTACCATGAAAGCAATAATACTTATCTATAAAGGAAAAAGTGGTGAAAACTTGAACTTCATTATGAATTGTCACCTCTAGATTTTAGGGAGGTACTTAAATCAAGTTTAATGTATTATATATATTAGATCTCCTTAATTATTTAATTGATTTTGATAGAAATATATAAAAACTCAGATTTTAGAAAGACGTAAAACTTATTTCAACTACTTGCTTTAGAGCCAGGACAGTGAGAAAATAGGCTGGAATTTATGCAGAGAGATGCACTGCAAAAGGTCTGAACATGTTTGTCAAGTTGTAATGTTCAATTTAATGAACCTTGAAATATATAATATTTGGGTAGAGAAGCTTGGCAGGACATTTTGGAATGTGTCCCATCCATCTATTATTATTATTTGATGCTTCTGTGAATGTATAATATTGATATATGCATACATATTATCTGAACATTCATGTGCATGTGTGATTCTGGTGATTTATTGAAAATAGATAAAAAGCCAAGCAACAGAGAGGTTGTAAAAATAAGTTAAATGTATGTGCAAACAGGTATTCTGTGTTACTAAGACTCATTGCACAGCATTCATTGTGTCTGTATGAGACATTCTACTGTCTGTATGTACAGAACTCAATGAAAAGTGTAGACTCAATAGATTAAATATGAAATATCTTGAGACTAAGGAATGTATATTAATTATGACTGTGACACTTTGATTAAAATGGGGATTAAGTATGCACATGAGAAAATACAGTAGTAAGATAATTGAAATAAAGTAAATCAGTATACACTTTATAGAGCACTAGGTTTAATAGACATAAAAGTTCTGCACTTTCACTAGATGGGAAGTTTAGTGAAAACATTTTTTTTTCTGTAGGACTCAATTTGAAAGCCATGTATGTAATTTATTCTTGCAGTTGCATTATAAATAAACAGTTTTAGCAATACAGTTGTAGAAAGACTTTATTGTAAATTGGGGAAATACTGTTCTTTTTTTCTACTCCCTGCTTTGATCATTTGGCATACAAAGTGATGAGCAAGAAGGAAGGAAGTCTTACTTTCTAAACCTAAACCATGAATTCCTACAGATCACAGAATCACAGAACGTTAGGGATTGGAAGGGACCTCAAAAGATCATCTAGTCCCATCCCCCTGCCGGAGCAGGAACACCTAGATGAGGTTGCACAGGAAGGCGTCCAGGTGGGTTTTGAATATCTCCAGAGAAGGAGACTCCACAACCTCTCTGGGCAGCCTGGTCCAGTGCTCTGTCACCCTCACTGAGAAGAAGTTTCTTCTCAAATTTAAGTGGAACCTCCTGTGTTCCAGCTTGTACGCATTACCCCTTGTCCTATCATTGTTTGTCACCGAGAAGAGCCTGGCTCCTTCCTCGTGACACTCACCCTTTAAATATTTATAAACATGAATGAGGTCTCCCCTCAGTCTCCTCTTCGGCAAACTAAAGAGACCCAGCTCCCTCAGCCACTCCTCAGAAGGGAGATGCTCCACTCCCTTAATCATCTTTGTAGCCCTACGCTGGACTCTCTCCAGCAGTTCCCTGTCCTTCTTGAACTGAGGGGCCCAGAACTAGACACAATATTCCAGATGCGGTCTCACCAGGGCAGAGTAGAGGGGCAGGAGAACCCCATAGATATCCCATAGCAGAGTATAAAATAAAATTGTAAAATACTAAACTGTTAAATGAGGCACAGCTTTTCTGCCCAGGCCTTTGTATGCTTTTTATCAAAATGTTACTGGAACATCAGGTAATAAGACATCTGTAAAACGTGATATTGTCTATCAAAGAGTGATGATACAATATATTTGTAATTACAGAAGTTTATAGAATACTGGATTCTATTATTTTTTACTATAAATTTATATGTGCAGCTCTGTAGAAGGCAACCTATTGTGTGACTCATTTTCTTAAGCACTCAAGACTATCTGTTTCCCTAGAGAACGGAAGGGTATTCTAAGTGCAAAATTATATCTGGTGGGAATGAGAACACAGAATTGTAATTTGTACTTCAGGTTAATTTCAAATAATGTTTTTATTGTAGTACAATTTCTAAATCTTAGTACTTGGAGATTAAAACACCTCAGAATAGATAGCTAAAATGATGCTACACTTTATAAATGAATTTTAATTTTAGTTGCAGATGATTATTTGTCTTCATTAGAAGATTGCTGTCTTGCAAACTTTTCTCTATGATTTAATCTCTTTGAGGAAATTTTTGTATGTGAGTTATTGATTTATTAAATTTCTTATATGGTATATTTAGTGTATCTTGATTGGTACTTGATAACTATTCACCATTTTCTTTTTCATTTCTATATTTAATATTGTTTTAGTATGAGATTACAAATGTGTCTGCCAAAGTATGTTATTTTATTCTTCAAGTTCCTTGAGCTATAAAACTATAAGGTACTCTGATTTAGACTGTGCAAAAATCAGTGTAGCACTGAATGAGGCCTAGCTGGTAATGTAAAAAGTAATTTCTGGTAGAGAATCTTCATTGCAGCTATTTCTAGAAGGATGTCACATCACTTTATTATTGACTTAGTGTACACAGGGTTTGAAGATAAAAAAATAAAGCTTAGAAAGATAGTTTGTAAATGACATTAAGAAAACAGTGAAGACATAAATAAAGATTAAATACTAGCAGCATCCTACAGAGTGTTCTAGAATACAGTAAAATTAAAACCAGATTTTAGAATGGTAAAATCCAAGGTCAAACATTTAGAAACCGAGACTACAGGTAACACAGAGGAGCATTAAAATCTCTGAGCAAGATGAAAATGTAAAATTGTAGTGAATAATATTTGTTGCGAGTCTACATATTTTTCCATGCTGGCTATAGAACATTTGAATATTTTCTTCACTTGCAATGGTAATATTTTAACACTGTAATAATGGTAACCCTGTTAGCGATATGTTGTAATTGCTCATCACTGAAAAAAATTATAAAGAAACATTACCAAGGTCAAACTTCTTTTACTTTGAAGTATATACTTGGACTCTTTTTTGTTGGCATTGAGGTAAAGATTTTGAAGTGGATAGAACAGTTCAATTTGGTAATTTTTGCTACATCTACACCAAAACTTTCATTGTTTTAGGACAATACCGTTTTCCTGAAAAAAGTTGAGAGTCATTATTATTTTTCTGTGCAGGATCAATTTCCCTAAAGTTTTGATTATAAACTCTGGCGCTCAACGTGGCATTTGTTTGTCAGGAACTTGATAGAACAAATTGAAATGATAATTTATTTTTGCTATTTGCAAGTGAACCTTCACAGATGTATTGTAATAAAAACACCGTCACATTCCCCCAGAGTCTGTTTATTGTGACTTTTATCTTATGTGTGCTACAACATTTCATTTTTCATTAACAATAATTATTCTTCCTGCTTACTGGAGTTTGGAACACTACATGGAAATGATTACTTGCAGATACTGTTTAAATTTTAAATATCTTTTTATCATTATTAAAGTGTATATGAACTTCAGCTGCCCAGTTAACTCATTGGAAGGGGGACAGAAGAATATTCTGTTATTTTAGTTTTGTTTATTCTACTTTCTGTTGTTTATTGCCTCTACAACATTTTAGTGATCATTTTACCACTGATGTGGTTTACAATTTGTAGATGCAGTCATATATGGGCAATGAAAACACCTGTCCTCAGTATTAACACATTAGTAGTTTAAAGATTGCTGATTCATAATTATGTGAGCAATATATCTTACACTTGAATGCTTTATAGAAGTATTTTTTTGGTATTGGTGTATGTATGTCTAGGAAATGTATGTATGTGAGGGAAATATAAACATGAACAAACTTCTCTTGCCAGTCATTAATGTAGACAATAATGGTATTCAGACCAGTGCCTTCACCTGATTAGAATATGACAGTCTTCTTGCCTAGCATCATGTTTCCTTTGAGTGACACAATACATATAGTTCACATACAGAGTCGGAAGGTAAGCATATTCAGTACAGAAAAATTATGTTGACTCAGTTACTGGAGCTATTATGTATTATCACTGTGTCTGCTCCAAGAGGGACAATGTGTCTACTTTAAGCTTCTTAGATTGTATCAGGACTGTGCTTTTAAAAAGCTTCTGATAAACCCCTTATTTTATTTTGCTTTACACTGATTAGGTGTCTTGGAACTCATTAATTTAAATCCTCTCATATTCTAAACCTAAACAAAAAGATGTTAGAGCACACTCTCTGGCACTTCAACCACTAATGAGCATTTTGTCTAAAGGATCAGAACAGAGACGGAATGAACTAGAGCTCCTGAAACAATTAGCATGGATGCTGGGTCTCCAGAACCAGCTGTTTCACTCTTCAGGTATGCTCCCATTGGGCCTCACTACTTGCTAATGTAGGCACAGCCTTAGGTGACCTCCTTAATTTTTCTCTTTCTCCTAAAACTTATGCATAAAGGCTGTTAATTATAATTATGGATTTGACTTGGGGTTTTAAAACAGATCTGAATTTAATTGTTTACTTTAAGGCACTTCTTTGAAGAGATCACCTTTTCAAAAGTTTTCAGGACTTAGAGATTCTTTAAAATATATAAACATTACCTATCCTAAACTTTAAAATATGATTTTTGCATTCATATATACTCCTGTTCTAAAGTTCAGCAGACAGCTAGTGAAGATTATGGCCAGAGTAGTGTGAAGCAGATGGCAGATTTTTCAAGAGAAATCTTGTGTGCTTTAGGCACCCAACTGACTTACCTGTTTTCACATCTATTCAGCACTGAAGGACTCCTTTGAGAACAGTAGGAATGTTGACCAGAAAACTACTTTGAGTATGTGGGCTAAATATCTGTTATGCCAAATAGCTGTTATACTGAATACTATGAAAATATTTCTTATAGTTATTATTTTTCATAAAAACTCATACTTGTGTAATAACACATGTAAACAAGTTTCCTCAAGGAAAGTGTTATTGAATAACATGTGAAAAGCAAGGAAAATGAATGAAAGAATAGAAGGAATTTTTAAAACTCCAGTGTTCAAAAACAATTATGCCAGGTGTTTCATCATGAAAAAAGTGAAATATCTCAATTCCCTATCTAAAGTTGGTCAAACACTGTTCAGTGACACAAATATAATTTGCAGTCAAATAAACAGAAGCAGATCCAAGCTCAGTATTGAACTGTAGTAAATTG
>NW_010174535.1:0-2743 GCF_000695765.1 Mesitornis unicolor | reverse complement strand
AGAAAAAAGACAGACCCTGTACCTTCTCCTACCAATAAACTATTTTTACAATATTCTGCCTTTAGTTTCTGTGTTTCAAGATATTTTAAGTTCCCTTTGAGGCCAGCAAAAAGTGTTAAGTTTAGCAGTTCTCCTGAAAAAGCAATAGCAGAGAACACAGAAGACACTTTTAAATTGGATCAGGAAGGATAAAAGCAATGACAGCCAAATGCTATTACTTTTGAAAGTAGATAATTGATCACCTATCTAAATTTTTTTTAATATATTTTTAATATACCTTACTACTGTTTGTTGTAACCTGTTTTGATGCTTCATTGGAGCTTTCTGAAATAACTTGAACATTATTAAATAGTCTTTGTAAGAGTCTTCCTCCCACCCCTCAAAAAAAAAAGCTCCAAACACTTTCCAGTATTATAAAATACATGCCAGGTAATCAATTTTTAAAATTTTGATGGCAAAGGAACTTGACTAACTTAGCAAAAATAGGCAAACTTTACTCGGGAAACAACATGCAACTGGAAGAGAGATACACATTTTTTCTTAATTTTATTTTTTTAAATAGTAAAGTTAAAGTTTGGGAAAAACCTCAAACTTTGTTTTCCCATTTCAGTATTTAAATAATATCTTAGCCAATACATTTTTTAAAATGGTAATAGTTTCAGGCATCTGTAGGCTTATTATCTTGTGTTTATTTATATACGATTAGATTAAATATATAGTGAATGAAACATGTCAGCTTACAGAAAGTTAGAAACTACTTTCTATGATAAAGAAAAAAAAGACTGTTACCTCAGTATGTGTAATTAGAGGGGAAAAAAAAAGAAAAATGAGAAATTAAAATTTTTTTTGTGGAATGGTAATTACATTTTCAGTGGGAAGAACTAGAAAGAATGATTTGTATGAATCCTTAGTGCTATCAGACGGTCATTAATCGTTACAGTGGCACTGACCTCATTTAAAAAAATATGAGGTTGTGGTTTTATTTACTTTTAATGCTCATGAACCAACTCATTAACAGCATGACCCAAAGCTGAGCAAATCAGTTGTAAGACTTCCTGTGATTTTGCAAAGCTTTGATTTTGGTCTGTAATAAAATCATCATAGCGTCAAGGCAGTATTTAGTATTTTTTAAATTGTATTCTGTTACTTAAGAAACTAATAGATATTTTAATTTCTTGTGTGTTATCTTCAGAAAAAGTAGTGGTGAGAAAGAGTCTGTTGCAAAATGCATTCTGAAATATATCTCAAAGCTGCACCTGGTGCTGTGCCCTTTTGTTGTTGTTATCTTAAAGTTAGCTTTGGAAAGTAGAAAATAAATATCATCCAGCAAAACAATTTTTTTTCAAATATTTGCCCCAGTGCTAGTGTATTCCATTGTCTTCTGAACCATGCATTGCTCTTTGTGCTGTTATTCAACACAAAATGTCTATCCTGATGAAGCTCCTGTATCCTCAAAGCACAGGTTCCCATGAGTAGCTTAATCAGGCTGCACTGATAACCAACATGTAATTTCTATTCCTGTGCTCCTCACTGGGTGGGAAACCCACACTTATGCTGGCTAGACAGTGATAGTTATATGCATTTCCTCTTTTTTTATTGTCCTGACTGTATTTCTGCACCTGTTTTTATATAATTTAAACAATTTAGGTTAAATGAGGATATGTTTTCACACTAAATCAGAACTCTCTCATTTTTCAAGTTAGGACTTAAAATAACTGTTTATTTTCAATGCCCAGAAACTTCTTCCATAATACACTTGAAACTGGATTTTTTGCTTTTTCTATTTGATTAGTAATATGAAAGACAGTACATTCAACTTTATCAATTAATAAATCTTATCCGTTTTAAGGAAGTGGGCCCCCTCTACTGTTAAAACAGTAGTAAATGCTGTTGCATGGTTTTTATCTTAAGCTAGAGCAAATATGAAGAGGGTGACATAGGAAGGTTGAGGGAAAATACAGTAGCCAAGATCTCAGATTTTTTTCTTTCATCATCAATACAGCATGGGGTTATATTTGAAGATGAGGCATGCATTTTTTCATTTTATTCATGTGTTCATCATCTGTAAAGTTTCAGGAAAGATGAAAGACAGCTTACAAGACTGACCAGGAATGAGGAAAAGGCTGAGGTACTTAATGCCTTCTTTGCCTGTCTTTAGTAGGAAAACCAGTAGCACTCTGGGTACCCAGTCCCCTTCCAGTGAGCAGAAAGACAGGGATAGAAAGCACAGTGAAGCCCCCATAATCCATGAAGAGGTGGTTAGCGGCCTGCTACACCACTTAGATATTCACAAGTCTATGGGGCTAGATGGGATCCAACCCCAAGGTCCTGAGGGAGCTGGAAGAAGTGTTCACCAAGCCACTTACCGTCATTTATCAGCAGTCCTGGCTAACTGGGGAGGTCCCAGTCGACTGGAGGCTTGCAAACATGTGACACCTATGTACAAGAAGGGCTGGAAGGAAGACCCGGGGAACTACAGACCTGTCAGTCTCACCTCGGTGCCAGGGAAGCTGATGGAACAAATCATCCTGAGTGCCATCACACAGCACATGCAGGACAACCAAGCAATCAGGCCCAGTCAGCATGGGTTCAGGAAGGGCAGGTCCTGCTTGACTAATCTTATCTCCTTTTATGACGACGTGACCTGCTTGGTGGATGAGGCGAAGGCTGTGGACGTTGTCTACCTGAACTTTAGAAAGGCCTTTGACACTATCTCCCACACCATCCTCCTGGAGAAGCTGGC
>NW_010174534.1:0-800 GCF_000695765.1 Mesitornis unicolor | reverse complement strand
GTCACGGTACGGGGCGGGATGGGGCTGCTGGTGGACCCCGGGCTGGGGAGGGGGCTGCTGGTGGACCCCAAAGTGGGGAGGGGCCTCCTGATGGACCCTAAACTGGGAGGGGGCTGCTGGTGGACCCTGACCCTGGGGGCGGGTTCTGATGGACCCCAAAGTGGGGAGGGGGCTGCTGAAAGGACCCCAACCTGAGGATGGGGCTCCTGGTGGACCCTGACCCCAAAGTGGAGGGGTTCTGATGGGTTTCTGATGGACCCTGACCCCAGGGGTGGCTTCTGATGGACCCCAAAGTGGGGGGATACAGCATGGGGAGGGGGCTTCTGATAGACCCCAAAGTGGGGAGAGGGCTGCTGATGAACCCCAAAGTGGGGAGGGGGCTCCTGATGCACCCTAAACTGGAGGGATATGGCATGGGGAGGGGGCTGCTGGTGGACCCCAACCTGAGGAAGGGGCTCCTGATGGACCCTGACCCCAGGGACGGCTTCTGATGGACCCCAAAGTGGGGGTTTTGATGGACCCCAAAGTGGGGGAAAACAGCATGGGGAGGGGGCTTCTGATGGAGTCCAAAGTGGGGGGGGGGTTCTGATGGTCCCTGACCCCAGGGACAGCTTCTGGTGGACCCCAAAGTGGGGGAAAACAGCATGGGGAGGGGGCTTCTGATGGAGTCCAAAGTGGGGAGGGGGTTCTGATGGACCCTGACCCCAGGGACAGCTTCTGGTGGACCCCAAAGTGGGGAGGGGGTTCTGATGGACCCCAAACTGGGGGGGTATGGCTGGGGAGGGGGCTTCTGATGGACC
>NW_010174533.1:10532-26951 GCF_000695765.1 Mesitornis unicolor | reverse complement strand
GTGTTGAAGGCTACAGGCAGGCCGTTACCTTCCTTACCCCACATCACAGATGAGGCATTTGTGCAGGAGTGCATGTATATGCACAACGAGCTCCGCGCCCGAGTCCAGCCGCCCGCCAGCAACATGCGGTACATGGTATGGACAGGCCTGGGGGTGCACAGCTGGCTTCAGAGCCCCGCTGGCAGGAGGGTGGGATAGTGGACCAGAGGTCTCTGGGTGAAGTGAGCAGGCCCAGTTCATATATCATCAGGTTCGTTTGACAAGAAATACTGTAACAAACTGAGTCAGTTGTAGACAGGTGAATCTAGAAAAAACAGGCCGGGTGAGGATGCAGTAATGCAGGCAAGCTGAAGGTCTTCACATTTCACCCCAAGGAGTTTTTCCTTAGGAGGAACCAATGGTCCAGCAGCAGGAGTGATCCAGAACGGTTAGGCTCGCTATCAAAAGCAAAGATATGAACTGTAGTGCTGGAGCTAAATGGGTTTTCTGGTGGCAAAGAAGAACCTTTGCTTATAACCAGAACAAATAGTACTCAAAAATTTTTGCTGGAAAAGGTTAAACGAAACTGAAGATGCAGAAATGTGGATGTTTGATGTTTAGTCTGCTTTGTATCACCAGAGGAAAATGTGAGCAGTGAGAAGCTAAGGGATGCTTGGGCACACACACATACTCAGATACTGATGGCAAAGAATGCTGTTTGCTTGGAGAGGTTTGAAGCCAGAATGGCAGATAAAAAGGTATAACCTTGAAAGTGAAGAAGCTTGTGGAAGACATTGCACCCAGTTTTAGTACTCAGGAATAGGAACATCAGGAAAAATTCTGAATAAATTATGCATGTAGAAATATGGTTAGAAAATTCTAAAGGTCGAAGGGAGAAAACGGTATTGGAGTGTAGAGCCACTGAAGTTACTGTAAGATCTGCATAGAGACTGAGTCAACTGGAATGTACTAACACAAATAAACCTAGGCAATAAACCATCATAAAACTAGGTGCTGTAGTGATAGAAGAAAATGGCTGAAAAACAGTCATGACTGGAAGAAAAATACCAAAGGTCGTTCATGTTCAGGAATCAGAAGTTGTGTTAACAGTGACAGACTGCAAAGAAGTAAGAGGTAGTAGAATGAATTACTGGCCAAAAGTTGGCGTGTTTACCTCATGAATCTGTCTTTGAAAAATGCTCCGATGTGTATTTAAAGCTTTGCTGTAAGAGGAGTAAGATTTTTTTCTGAAGGCTCTCTTAAAAATACTTTAATTACACATCTGACTGTAGTAGCTGTGCATTTTAACTTTGAATTAATTTTTATGTTTGTAATAGAAATCCTTAATGACCTGTTCAACAAAAAAAACCCAAGTTTAATTAATATGACAGTAATTTCTTATCTGAAGATAAAAGTGCATTTCGAAACACTTTTCAGTTGCTAGCAAGTGCTGTTACAAAGGTAATTTTCAACAGTGAAGGGGGGGAAAAAACTCGTCTAATGAAATTAGTTCATATATCTGTGCTGCCACATTCCTGTGACTCAATGAATATGATGGGTGCTTGGCTAAATAAGGGAAAATATTTATTTATGAAATATTTGTATATTATATCTATCTGTGTGTGCTTTATTGTCTGACTGGTTTTATCTGATTTTTTAAGATCCGTTTGTAATGTAACGTTGCACAACTGTTTAACCTTTCATGTTTTGCAGACTTGGGATGCAGCTTTGGCAAGGACTGCAAGGGCATGGGCAGATAAAATGCATTTCTGAGCATAACATACACTTAAATAAGAAACATCAGTGCCATCCTAATTTCACATCTATTGGAGAGAATATTTGGACTGGAAGTTGTCAAACATTCAGCGTTGCTAGCGCCATTAAATCCTGGTATAATGAGGTCAATTTCTATACTTTTGCAGAGCAGAAATGTACTCGGGTTTGTGATCATTACACTCAGGTGAGAGTTATCTTCAGTAAAATGTCCTATATATATAATAATAGAATCACAGAATCGTTATGGTTGGAAAAGACCTTTAAGATCATCAGGTCCAACCCTTATCTAACTCTACTATGCCCCCTTCTAAACCATGTCCCTGAGCACAACATCTCAATGGCACTTAAGTACATACAAGGATGGTGATTCAGCCACTTCTCTGGGCGGCCTGTTCCAGTCTTTGGTAACCCTTTCAGTGTAGAAGTTTTTCTGTAATAATCATTTCAAGTTCTCTAGCTACGAAGCCACACATTTCTGAATTCTGTAAGTTTGGAGATGTTCTTCAAAATAACCACAGTAATTGTGGACTGTGTGGAAACTCTTTAGTAGAAATTTTAACAGAAGGAGAAAACCCAGTGAAGTAAATTGTATGCTTTACAAATCTTGTAAAAAAGGAAGGGGTTGGGAGAGTATCAACAACAGAAGAGGCAATTTATGATCTGAGTACTCGTAATTCTGACAAACTTAATTCTGCTGAGAACGTAAAACTTTTCTTTGAACACTTACTGTTTTAAACAGTATTTTAATATATCCATATTTTAAAAGTAACCTTTGCAGTAGAATTAGTTTCATCTATGACCAAACACATATGTCACTTATCTAAAACAAGGTAATGTTGAGTCAGATCTTATCTAGTAAAAGTGACTCTTTAATTTCTTAGTATTCCATGATCTTAGACTCCTCTCCCTGAAAATTACAGATAAAAATACCGTGCAGTATACTTACAGTGAAACTGCTAATGGACACAACAGTAGCTGCAACATTCTTTTGGAGAAGAATTAGGATCACGAAATGAAAATACTTCAAGTTACCAGAATCACATACAAAGCATTTTCTGTTTCAGAGTTTTTGCACCTCTTTTTATGTCTTGTCCTCCTTATTTCTCCTCAAGTCTTAATTCTTGTTTCCCACCCCTGCTTCTGCCTGTAACAAACTCAAAAGCAAGGCTAGAGAATTTAAGTTTTGCTAGTTTTTGGGCAGTAAATCTTTAGACCATTAGAACTAGACAATATCTCAGGAAAAGGATTTTTCCTTTTTTCTCTGGCACGACAGAATATAAAAAGTTATGTAGCAAGGTACTTCGTAGCATTTTTGAAATTTGTTGTTCAGACTTATCCACATAGAATTCTGGAGGCTTTTGCATATTTGTCTTGGAGTCATGTTCACTTCTAAGCTTGCTTTCCCCTGATAAAGATCGCTTGCTGCTTTCTTGTTACACGTGGTTAAGTTGTGTCACAATGGTCATGCATTTCAGGCTGTATTTCAGACAGGATTACAAAGGAAACTAATCACTGGAAAAACCAAGCAGACTCCACAGGTTAAACACCAATGAACATGTCGTAAGAATTGAGAAGCAAAGTCCCTGCATGATCCAGGAGCCATCATGGTCTTGAAGGCTCAGACCATATTGAAAATGGCTAAAACTTACAAATCATAAATAGTTAAGCTGTGTAGACCTGTTGAGAGAACCACTACACAAAAATCTCAAAATGGTGGAAATGTCCAAAAAGCATATGAAACTGTTACATAAAGGTCCCTGAATTAGGCCTTCATTGAGGATTCAGCTACCACCACATTAAAAATTAAGATCCTTTTCTAAGAAAAGTTTAATCTGCTGAACATAACTACATCTTCTTGTAATAATTGAAGAAATGGAACTTGAGGGACACCTGAGGCCTGTACTCTTCGTACCGGGCAGATCCTGAGAATAACCTGCTATGTCTTTAAGCTTTCCAGATGTGGAGTGTATGATCATCCAGATGTTCTAGGTATATAGTTAAACATTTTTACCTGAATGTGGTACAGTTTGGTTAGTCATATGCAGAAGGTATAGGAAGAATCTCCCAGGAAAAAGCAGATGCCCGAACTGTAGCTGATAGATAGTAAATCATCTTAAGCATGGCAGATAACACTCATTAGTCTGAAAATGTGCAGTGCTAAAGCTTTCAGATTTAAATCTACAGTAGTAATCATCCAGGCCGCTTCTAGCACACAGGAGAAGCCCTTCTTGTAGACCTGAGTTATGAATGTTGAAATTAATTAAAGGAGCTGTTGGGTATTTGCCCCTAATTTCCCTTTTGTTCCTTGGATTCTACCCCTGAATCGTTAAGTCAGTGACTCTTAGTGAAAATGCTCTGTAAAAGATTCTGGAAACTTGGAGCATAGGTCACTTCATCTTGAGTGGTGGATATTTAGAAGTTCATCTTAAGAAGCGCGCTTACCCGCAGTTTACTTTTAAATGTGTAAAAAGATCAGATGGTGCAAAATAAAATATGTTGGATCTCTGAGAATAACGGAAACTTTCTAGACTTTAGACTAGGTTACTGCTGAGTGTAATTTTTAATTTATTTTAAAACCTTTTTTTTTAAGGTTGTTTGGGACTATTCATATAAAATAGGCTGTGCTGTTACTCTATGTAAGGAAGTTAGAGGAATACGAAATGCAGCAAATTTTATTTGCAATTATTCACCAGGGTAAGTTACTAGTTTCAATGTTTTTAAGAAAAAAAAAGAAAAAAGAAAGCAATTGTGATGGCATTTTTCTGAAAGTAAATTTGGTTTATTTATTTGTCGTCTTGTAAATGCAAGTGGAGAAAATTATGGTTGTCTAATTCAGTTATCAGGAGAGCTGTGAGCATTAGAACATGTACTTGTTTAATTTTTTAATCACAGAATCACAGAATATTAGGAGTTGGAAGGGACCTCGAAAGATCATCCAGTCCAACCCTCTGCCAGAGCAGGATCACCTAGACTAGGTTGCACAGGACCTAGACTAGGTTGCACAGTTTACTGATAAATCTCATTCTGTGCTAGTCTTAAGCAAATAAACCCCAAATTTAGCACATGCTCCATTTCATTGATTTATTTTTCATATGAAACAGAAGAAATTAGAAAGTTCCTGCAGGTAGCTGCTGTCAGCTACAATTACCTCTTGTAGTTTTACACGTTTTTAATTGCACTTTATCTGTTTACACTGTATTTCTATTTTTTTTCTTAGAAATTATACAGATAATAGCACAGTTGTTAGATCGATTGCTTTTCCTTTCCGTTTAACTGAGTAAAACAAAATTACATTATAATTTCTTGCCTGTTTAATAGCTGTGATTATAGCAAATGTTATTTAAGCATTAGAAAACAGTAAATGATCAAAGCAAGAAAAAGTTAACTGCAACCTGTGATTTTACATTTAAATTCATATTCTGAAAAAACATAGGCCCCAGCCAGTGCTGTTCCTAAAGCAGAAGTTTGAGAACACAGGGGCAGATAGTTTTAAACTAATGTGTTTTGTCTCATAATAATGCACAGTCTATAATCAAGCACGGGCATATGCAATCCATTTGTAGTTTTTAATCTGTACATAGCTAGTGAGCTTGCATGACAGCTGTTTTTTCTCTTTCTTCTAACAAGCCTGAGCCACTACTGGGGAGTTCAATTAGCCTGAACTAAAATTTAATTGAGCCCTGCCCATATCTCTTCCTGTATCACAAAATTAGACTTGTACTTGAATTGTTACTTTGAAACTTGCTGGGATGTGGAACTTCATTGTTGTTTTCTTTTTAAAACCTTAACTAATATGTTTCCAGCTGCCTGTGCAGAATAATGACTAATTGACATCAACAGTGATCTGTAAAGCCTTGTCACTTGAGACTTTTTAAATCTGTAGCAACATACTGTGGTGGTTTGGTGTGTTGTCACATCCTGGAGAACTGATAGCTAAGCTGAATGGCTGTCAAAGATGAAGAACACTGATCTCTATGTCACCACAGAAACAAGTCAAGTTGGAGCAGACACACCATCTTCTAACAGCCTTATCCCTTCCTAAAAGGTCTGAAAAAATAGGTAAACCTTAACTTTGCCACCATTCATCACCACACTCCAGATACTGGAACAGCCTTCCTGACTTGACCTTCATGACTGCTTCTTGAGGTTTGGAGCCTTAGTGCTCACATATCCTGCTAGAGAGCAGTTTATTTTCAGAGTTGAGGGTGCACTAATTTGAGGACCACCTTGCCAAAATGACTTTATTCAGTGGAGCAGTTTTACAGTGTAGTCCTATAGACCTTTTCTGAAGGTCTGCTGCTGTGATCATCCATGTGAGATGCCCAGAGTATCCTTCCCCGTGTTTAAAGAGAGGTGTGCACTACTTTGGAACATGCCCTGTTGTGTCATCATTCTCATGCCCCAAGTTAGTTGCCACAGCCTTGCTACCAGACTCTGATCATCATGCTGTTCTTCTCATCTCTTCTACCTACCTCCCCCTTTATCTATTGTGTCCAAGAAACCTTTGCTTCTAAGAGGACCCTTAATATGGTCCTTAGTATTCTGTTTGAAGAGTAGCAGAGTCTTAGAAATGCCCTTGAAAGCGTGTTGTAGGATGTCACATAGCTTACTGGACATTCTCTCAACCTCCTAGAAGGGTTTCCCAACTAATTGTTTTCTTTTACCTAGTTATTTGTGCCTTTTTTCCCCACTCTTTACACCTTCTCAGTGAGGCAGCAGTCTACAACCTAGGTGTTAACCAATCTGTAGATAGACAGACAGAGAGATAAGTTTACTTATTTGTAATGACAAGATAAGGCCTCTCGAGAAAAAGGCAAGGCCATTCATGTCTCTGGATCTGTGGCTGAGAGTTTTGACAGTCTTCTCAAAGGGAATTTCACAGTGGATTATGAACTGTGTGAAGTAATAGTGTAATTATCACTTACAGTGGAAGCCTTTGATACCAAGAAAGACTTGCTGAATTGCAGCTCAAACAACATCTGTGGCTTCTTTGTATTACATTACTGCAATTGAAATGTGCACAGTCACCAAGTGGGGCTGCTTTCACACTCTTATGAGGCATTATGCTCTTACCAGAGCTTCTAGAAGCAACACTTTGTCCTTCAGTCTTTCTTATTCTGGATTCTGAGACCCTTTTTAAGGTAATCTGGTGAGCTACTGTTTGTAGCTCAACCATGCTGTGAATGTATATATGGAGACTCAGCCAGAAGATATGCTATTAAAAATGTAACTTTTTCTTTTCTTAGCTATTTATATATACATCTGTTTTAACAGTTATCTTTCCTGCTCTTCCCCGATGAGTTCAAAACGTACATTCAGTTCTTGGGATCAGAAGATCCCCCTTCTATTTTCCTACTGCCCAGACTGCATGTAAGGACATGTAGTTCTGCAGATGCTGCTGGGATAAAACTCAGGCCAATAGTATACCTATGGGTGAACGTATATAAAAGACATTTCAAAGAAGAATAGTAGCAAGTAAGTTGGAGGTAATCTTTCAGGGTGGTGTTCTCCCTCCATCTTGTACAACAATGTTATACCAACTTACATCTGTATGTCTGGTGAGTAGCTCTCGTTTATAAATGTAGATGATAGTGTAAATACAGACTGAGAATCCTGAAAGAATTATCACAGGTCTTGGTGGAAATTACTTCCTTTAAGATGTGCCCACTATGGAAGTGAGTAGAGTGACAAACAAGCCTAACTATAATAGCCCACAGTCCTTTGAGAGGACTAAATCTGTCCCTGAGTTCCCAGACTGTGAAACATAGCATTGCTTCACATTTTTGAACGGTTGTGGCATAGACTGGATACCGTGTTTTCCATTACTGAGTTGTATAGCATAGGCAGCAAGGATGATGGTATCCACATTATAATTTTCATCAGTGATATGTATAAGGCCTTTCTGAGAATGTGCAGTGGTAAGTACTGTGGTCTGATCTTAGAATCTACTTAGAATCATGGAATGGTTTGGGTTGGAAGGCACCTTAAAGTTCATCCAGTCCAACCCCCCTGCCATGGGCAGGGACACCTCCCACTAGATCAGGTTGCCCAAAGCCCCATTCAACCTGGCCTTGAACACTGCCAGGGAGAGGTCACCCACAACTTCCCCGGGCAACCTATGCCAGTGTCTCACCACTCTCACAGTAAAGAATTTTGTCCTAGTATCTAGTTTAAATCTTCCCTCTTCCAGTTTAAAACCATTCTCCCTTGTTCTATCACTACCTGCCCTTGTAAAACGTCCCTCCCCAGCTTTCCTGTAGGACCCCTTCAGGAATTGGAAGATTGCAATAAGGTCTCCTCGCAGCCTTCTCTTCTCCGGGTTGAACAGCCCCAGCTCTCTCAGCTGGTCCTCATAGTCTTAATACTTAAACAGTTTGGCTGTGCTGGGATGAGGTACTTTAGCATGTAAGGATGCCACTGTCTTCACTAAGACCGCATACTTGCTCTTAGACATTTGCGTTTCATGGAATGAATGTCTTGTTTCTCAAGGTTATAATTCAACAGTAGCTCACAAGAATTCTTTTTTTGCCAAATAGTTTGTTTTAAGTTATTTGGGAGTGTGTCAGCTTTAAAGTTTTCCACTCTAAAATCCTCATTTTTCCTCAGTTAAAACCAAGCTCCATCCAGAACATTTTATTGTAATAGTTCATGTACCAATGTAAAATTTGAATAAAAGCCTGAGTATTTTCCTATAAGAAAAATAATAGCTTTTTAAGATTCTTTTGTTTCACAGGGACGGAACACTGAAAATGAAAAGAAGGAAAATTATTCTGATGTTTTTAAAGAATTGTCAGTAATTTATTGTATTTTCAGGATATTTACTTCAACAAATTATTTAAGATATTTAACAAATCATTTAAAATTATGTATGAAACTTTTCCTTTATGTAGGGGTAATTCTCCAAGAAGACCATATGTAACAGGAAAACCATGCAGTAAATGTGGAAAAGGGGACACCTGTGAAAATAAACTGTGTAGTAAGTAGAAGCAAATGTAAAATGTAATATGTAAAAGGAAATAATACAGCCACCTACTTGATAAAGAATGTTACAAGCTGTAGTTTACTCCTTGATGGTGCGCTCTCAGGTCCAATTCACAAGTAATTTAAAACTGTTCTTAAAGCCTTTTACATTCAGGAAACAAATAGCTAGTTCCTATCTTACTGAATCTGAGCATAAGTTATCATTATGATGTCTTAATTTGATTATAGACAGGTATAATTAATGATAGTAGTTAAATGTATTATTGTTTTTATTGCACTCTGATACTCTGCTGACTTCACTAATCATGTCAAAGAAATCAGCATCTAAATACATCCTTGTCAAAGTACCATTTAGCAGCAACTCTTGTATAGTCTCATAGGACTCCAGAAACTGCTAAGCGTGTATTTAGACTGAAATATTTAAATTGGGGTTACTGAGACTATTGTGACTGTTTTGTGCAGCCACAGCAAAATTACATTCAAGCATAAGTACAGTTGATGCTTATACTTATATGTAAGCAGTCACAATAACTGTGTGAAAGTCATTCCGGGTCTGTAATTTCTGCTAGAGTTAGAAATTATTCACAGAGGCACATTGTCTTTCTTACCTGATTGTGTCTTTGGGAAAAGGGGCAGCATACTGATATAATTCTCTCACTATTAAGTATTTCCCCCTGACAAATAGGATTCATTCCTTAAGTGGAGTAATTCTTTTAAGTCTATTCTTGTTAAGAAAGTGTATTAGAGTCATGAATTGCTAAGTATGCTTTGTATTTTGATGGAGTGAAACATCAAGAAACGGTAGGAAGGTCTAGACCTGGCAACTTCCACCTCCTGGGAAGTCACAAGCCAGAACTTTCCTGTGGCTACAGTTAGGACACACGTTTTTAAGTTTCATTTAATAAACTCTGAGTAAGACTTGTGGTTTCTGTTTAACAGTTACTATATTTGCTCCATATATGTATTAGTATAGCTTTCAAAACATTTAGCAATCCTGTAAGTCTTAATTTTTAGGTAGCAGACACCTCTGATACAGGTAAAAGGAATACCAAGTTATACTTGATCCCAGGATTAGGCCCCACTTAGGAAATCCATTCTCATCCATAAAATTGTATTTGATAGTATTTGCTGGCTCATGTATATATTCTGAATATTAAAGGATATTTGTTATTTTGAGAAAGACAAAGGAGAGAGGGCTCAAACTCAAAATAAAGGAGCTGTATAATATGTCCCTCTCCCCCATCTGTGTCATTGTTACAAGCAATTATAGCTTTATGGAGACATTAATATTTTGAAGTATTGTTTTTAGTTTTTATCAAAACATGTTAGCTTTTGTTTTATTTGTAAGGTTTATCAGTGGGAATTCTCAGATTTTTTCAAATTCTGTAAATCTGATGAGTTTGCTTTAGCTAGATAGTAAAGATTTAAGGAGAGAAATCATGGCTGGCTGGTAAAACTGGATTTTTTTTCCCCTCTTTGCAGGAAATCCAGAACGTGACAAAATTATCTGTATGTATTACAATTTTACATTGCTATTTAAATTCCTCAGTTATGTACTCCGAATGAATCTTATATTTAGATGCTTATTTATAGATTATTCAAGATGGCACCCCCCTTCGGAGTTCAGAATCGTATGCGATGAGGCTTGTATTGCTCTTGTAGTTTTAAGAGCATCACTGATGTTTCTTGCTTTTGTAGCTGTTTATTTTATCCAAAAGCACTTTACAAACATGCATCTGTCTGCCTAACTGGATTTGAAATACATGCTCTCGTCTGAAGATACTTGCTAATGTATTAAGCAAAAAAGTCATACTGACTTAACTCTAAAGAAAGCTTTATTTTACAGTAATTTTGTTGTTATTATTTTATGCTCCTTAGAAAAAGCTAGCATGGCAAAAAAGTGAAATTATATGTGGGTAGAACCCATATTGGGAAAATATTAAGCTGAAGATGGTATCTGGTAAGGTTTGAAACCTTATTTTTAAATACAGAATCTCCCAAAACTGTGACATATTCTGTTCCTGGAATTCAAGGAGAAAATTATGTGTCAATTAAACAACTGCTACAGTTCATACTAAGCACATATTTTAAATCATAATTGCTTAATTTAGATGCCAAGAGAAAGCTAGCTTATTATATGCTCAGTTCTGTTTCCTAGAGTGAAATGTTCTGAATGTTCTGAATAAAATGTATGAAGTAAGAAGTGTTTACAGAAAAATGGTTCTTTAGAAGTCTTCATGTTTGTGAAGTTAATACAAGTTGGTTTCTGTAAGCTAATGTATTTTTTGTTCCTCATTCAAAACACAATGCTTTAGATTTACTATTTTCTTCCTAACTTCCTCTAAACCTTGTGCTTCATTTTATTTTTTTTAATCCTTGTTTTAATGTGTACTGTTACTTACGCATATTTTCTGTTTTGCAAGTATTCTAAAGTTTTAATAATAAATTATTTTATCTTGAAACTTGCTCAAGTCCATTTAATCAACACAGATTTTACTCTTCTTTACCCAAGACAAGAAGTCTTTTATTAATATGCTATCATTTCACTTTCTCCACAAAACAGATGAAATTTATACAAGAATCTGAAGCTTTTTTCTTACCAAATTAGCGAACTATTTTTTTTCCTGATTGTATCTCAGTCTTTTGTAGTGAATGCCAATATGACTGTATGAAAGTTCATTATTCTAAGGTAATGTTTCACGATTCTTGTAAATTGAACAAATAAAAAGACTTCACAAATGCTGCTATTTATTAATCTTCAGAACTGAAACTGAGCTTAAAGGAAGCTTCTGTGAGTTCCACTTAAGGAACTGATTTACCTTATACTTTCTTTGTGTGATTGACAATTTAGGTCTAAAACATTCCAATTTGTTATGTAAACCTATACTGATAATTCCATTGCTTATATTAAAAATAACTAATTATAAGCCTCAAAGAAAATAAGATGGGCTTTTATTGTAGATTGATTTAAAATTAGGCATGTGCTAGGTAAGTTTTCTATTCTCAAGTTACTATACAGAACAGACCTTTTAAAGACAAGCTTTATTATTTAAAACTTGGATTACATTCTCAAATCTAGAAGTCTGATATTATAAACCTAGAACTACAAATAGGTGGCTCCTACATGCAAAACTGTGCCGTATGCAGTTCCTGAGCAGCAGCTGTTCCTGATGGTTTGCCTGGAAGTTGCTGGTATGCACCATCTCTGAAGATAACATCATTATTTAGATGCTGTATTAGGGTTGAAAAGTTTACTTCAGAGCTAAATTTTAGACGTCTGTAAGGAAAAAAAGTTTCCTTAGTACCTGGAGTACAAAATTTGGGATTACAATAAAGCTCTGTCAAGGTTTAAAGTGTTTACATTGCATAGTTTTAGGATCCTGTTTTAGTACAAAAAAAAAAGCACCCACTTACGTACAGGTATTAAAACATAAGTTTTCCTACTTGTAGCTGTGACATAGCCTGGAAGAAATTCATATCCAACACAGTAATCCCTATCCCTGAGAATAACTCTCCTTCTTGTCATTTAGGAACTCCATTACAGTTAGGACTGTGACAATCAGAGTTGCCTTGGAAAGAAAGCAGAGTTGAAATGGAGCTCTGCAGCTTCCCAAAGCTTTAGAAAAACCTTGGTTCCTGCTGGCTGTATTTATGCTGGGCTGATAGTTGGCCTTTCCTCTGAAACATAGTTTTAGTGGTTTTCCTCAGCTAAGCAGTGTGGAATTTGCAACACTGAATGATGTACAAATAGTGATGCTATCAGATCCTGTTTCAATAAATAAAGTAGTTTCCTATCCATGAAAATATTTTTTCATTCTGCTTTCCTGAATTTGTGATACAAGGTTTCTGTCCTCTGTGCTGGTTCTTGTGGTGTCCACACAAAATATATATCATTTGCCTCGTTCCTCAATTTGGTGTTTTTAGGAGGAAATCTATGAATGGCTGAGAACGTAATTCATTCCAAGATCCCTTTTTTAAAAATACCACAGATGTGGACAGCAATGGCTTGCTGTATCTTCTCTTGGGAGATTCCTGAGTATTATTCCATAATATTCCAATACTATTGTAGCAGTTGTTGAACTTACACTTTCATGCCACTGCCATGCACCAACCATCTCTGGTGTTATCCTGTGAAAACAGGGTCATGATGGACAGCAGAAAAGCATTCTCCTTTGTCACATGCCTTGTATTTAAAGAGAAACAATCAAATATGACAAATTATAGCAATTTAAGTTCAAGAAATGTAAATAATGTATGCAGGACAAGGAAGATTGTACTCTATAACAAGCTTCATTATAAACAAGCTTGTTGAGATCATGCTAAATCCTTCATCCTGCACATCCTGCTTTTTTTCTGTGTCAAGGAATCACAGAATGAGTGAGGCTGCAAGGGACCTCTGGAGGTCATCTTGTCCAACCCCATGCTCAAGCAGGGCCATCTAGACCTGGTTGCCCAGGGCCATCTCCAGATGGCTTCTGAATAACCCCAAGGGTGGAGACTCCGCAACCTCCTTGGACAACCTGTGCTGGTGCTCAGTCACCCTCACAGTAAAAAAGTGTTTGCTGATGCTCAGAGGGAACCTCCCAAGTTTCAGTTTGTGCCCATGGCTTCTTGTTCTGTCACAGGGCACCACCGATAAGAGCCAAACACTGTCTTCTGTACACTCTCCCTTTAGGTATTTATGTGGTTCAAGAGACTGCTGTCTCCATAGCGCTATCACTGCCTATCCATCTTCCCTTCACAATCTTTAGCTGAGCTGTCACCAAAGGGAGGAGCTGCCTTGGGCAAGTGCTTCACACTTCCCATATCCTTTGGTTGAGGGGAGGGAGTGGAACAGGCTGTCCTTGAGGGGCAAAGGAGATGTGGTAAAGGGCCATCTTGACTGACAGGTGGTAGGTACTGCAGGGGAAAGAACTACCAACTTCCTGTGATTTGGTCCCTATGGCATCCAGTACTTTGTTGAGAGAAGGCAGCAAGCAGTGCAGTGTGATTTTTGCTTAATTAGGCCAAGGGGCATAGTTGCAGTAAGCAGTATGTTAGAAATTCCCCTAACCAAAAGTACAGTAAAACAATCTGCAGTTCAACCACACATACTGATGGCTTCCCCCCTTGTGTTTATTACTGTGTTAATTGTGTTTCATTACTACAAAATAATTACAAGATTTTTTTAGCTTTTAAGAAATACAAAATAATGAGTGAAATCCGAGTACTGCCACCATCCTTTCATTTAATGTTTTCTGCCCTGAGGTGACCTTGTGTCAGAATCAGTTTATTCACAAGTCTGGAAGGCCAAGTGATCTTGCAGCTGCCTTATCCCATGGATGGAACAAGAAACCCCAGCAACTGTACCCCTGTTTGTTCAGCTGAACCTAGTAAGCCAAAGACAAACAGATCCTCTCCCCAACACAAATAACAATATTCTGTGATGAAGTTGATGATTTGAGGATTATATTAAATGTAATTTTACAGATTCCCAGGCATCTTGGATTTCTGTAATAGTTTGTAAAGCCTTTTAGTCCTCTGACTCAATTGTACATTAGGGAAAAACTAAGAATCTGAAGTCTTATGTTTCCAGTAATTTTAAACTGAAAGCAGAAGTTGAAAAGTGAGAAAGTGAGAAGTAAACATGAGGATTTTTTTCAAGATCCTTGGGCTGTACAGCTTCCTGCCCATGCCCAGCTCATTGGGCTAAAATTCACTTGAGATATGTGCAGGAACAGGCAACGCTTGTATTGTCCAAGCAAATACTAAGTGATATCCAGATCCAAAAGCTCCTTAATGCTGACAAATAATTTTAACTCATTTTGTGAAAAAACAAACAAACAAAAATAACCACCAAAAAACCATTAAAAACAACAAAAGACAACAAAACCAACCAACCAAAAAACAAACAAAAAACCTGGAGAGCAGGCTGGACTTCTGCTTTAATTATAGACAAAATCACTAGATGGAGCCAGAGTAATCTCTGTAGAAGAGGATTTTATAACCTGGACTATCTGACTGAATATGTCAAAATTTCCTACTTCATAAAGGTCTCATTTCAGTTTGTAGGCATAGAATTTCAGCTGTATGCATATATAACTGCCAGCTCACTGCATTGCTAAATTAATGGTGCAGTTTTAGTGCAATGATAATTGTATTTGTAATACAGTCATGGTTTTACATTAAATCTAGCTGACCAAAGCTTTTTGTTTCTCATACATTTCATGGGCATTATTAGAAAAGAAAAATAAAGAGAAAACATGCTTCTTTTCTAGTTTCAAGGTAATACTCAACTGAAGAAAGGTAATAACTGGCAGTAAATAACTTGATTGGCCTCAGTTTATAAAAGAGGCAAGATTACATCAAAAGAAGCAAAGCACTGGACAAGCTTTCTATGTCAAGTTTAGAAGCATTCATCATAATGATCTAAACTGCCTTAATTTGACCTAAGGATCTCTCCAATACCTGGTGCTTCATACATACACCATACTGCTGGTGGCACCTGGATGATGGGCTTTGGGAGTGCTCATGGTGAAGTGAAAGGTCCTTGTAGTCCAGAAAGGAGCCGCTGACAGGAGACACCTCTGTCATCTCATAGGACAGAAGGTTATGGCATCCCCAGGAAGAAACCTCTCTCCCAAGATCCCCTCCACCATCACAACCTAACCAGCAGTCACCAATACCAGCAAGAGGCCATCCTCCCATACATTTTAAAATGCCCCAGTATAGCTGTGCGCCCTGCCACCTCTGCCAGTACCCACACAGCTTCTGGGATAGGGCATGACAGCAGGAGAGAACAGAAACGATATCTGCTATCAGTGCTGTTAGTGGTACACCAGGAGGCAGTCAGCAGGTGAGGTCTGACCACTGCATACATGTTTTGGAGACAGATGGAGCCACAGCCAGCCCCTGATAGAGGAACAGGTACAGCCATTAGAGCTAAAAGCCTATGGCTGGGCTGCAAGCGTGATTACTTCTTGGACTGGGGCTGTGTCAGGGTGGATGCCTCACCTCCTACTTCAGTTAGTAAGGGAGGTGAGAGTTTGAGATGATTGCTAGTGCTGCATACATCTTTTCATCAGGGTCATGACAGGATCAAAAGTGTCTTGCACTCAGCTTGCTGTGCCCACAGAGAAAGAGAAAGCAGCCAGTCTCCTCTTATTGACCACTTCGGCTTGGTCTTTTTCAAATAACATTGGTGAGTTTCAAAGCACAGGAAACTTGTAAAAGAAAAGGGGAAGAAAAGGTAATACTTGTTCAGTTCCCTCTCTGTCCAGGTCTCTTGTGTCTCTGAGGGCTACTTATTTGTAAGGGCTGTGTTAAGTCTGTCCCACAAGGATAATTGGAGACATCCTTTTTGTTCCTTTCCCAAAAGATCTAGAACACCAGAAGTTCCCCCTCCTCAACTTTGATGCCTTCTACAGCTGCCCCTACCTTCATAAAATTGGTTGACAAATCATGGCAGGTCTAAGAGGAGGGTGTGGACATCCACAAACACAGGCACATAGGGAAATACTTAATTATATCCCGATAATAGCCTAGATAAGTACAGCTGTGATGATTGGAGAGCTATAGCTCCTTCAGCCTATCTGAATTAGGAGTATAGATTGTTACAAGACTGTGAAGCAAATCAAGGGTATCATTTAAGAGGGGAAAGCCATCATACAAAACAGAGAAGGCAATACCAGAATGACAATTTCC
>NW_010174533.1:9300-10501 GCF_000695765.1 Mesitornis unicolor | reverse complement strand
TCAGCAGGATATAACCTGACTTGCAAAACTGAGCAGAGAATCAGACCCATGAATCTGGTTTACAACCTACAACATATTTTCTCTGCAAACCTATCTAAATCTGAGTTACAAGACTTTACCTCTTAAAACATATGATTGTTCTTATGCTCTTGTATGCTTTTATTACACACCAGACCAGGTCAGAAGGTCTGTTCTGCAGCAAGCTGCTGTTCAGGAACTTTTGTTTTTCTTGTGGTGAAGTCAAATTTCAATATATGCAGTTTCCCTAACTCTATTTATTCCTAGAGTAATTCTGAAATGGAAGCAAGGGTCTGCAAAATAATTGTAATTGAGCTGGTATGACTAAGCTATACTGTAGGAAAAGTGGCTGAACAGTAGATTTGTATTTTGTCAAAGCTACGATTTCTATGGTTAATGCAGGTTTTAGGAAAGCTGTTCTGCAGCATCTCTTCCGGTAAGACCTACAATCACAGAATGGTTTGGCAGTGAACCAGAATGGAACACACTCAAAGAAAAGGCAGAATTATACCTGGAGTGTTGCTCGTTGCTAATACATATAGCAGATGCCTGTTTCACTGTTTACCCTTTGACAGCCAGCTATGATGTTTTATGATACTTTATCTGATGAAGCAATTTCGCTTCCTGCTACTCTGACACTTTCAAGTGCTTCCACGCTCAGAGGACAGCCTCTGAAGAACTGCTTGCCAGTATTTTCTCCACGTAAGAGGTTTTTCTTTAAAAACTTAAAAAAAAATACTGAAAGCATTGAAAAATGATGAAAATTGCATTTTTCTTTGCTGTGTTGTTCTTACTGGATCTCTCCACTTGCTGTGATGCTTATCCACAACATCCCTTGCCTGACATAGAAGATGCAAAGTTCATTGAAGACTGCGTGAGAGGTCACAACAAGTTTCGATCCAAAGTGAACCCACCAGCCAGCAATATGTTTCGCATGGTAAGGAGGCATCCGTGATCTGTTTGAAAATTAATATAGACTGTGCTGCTGATTTAGCTCATCTTACTTGCTTCGTGCTTTTCTTTCACTTTCTGTCAATGATTTCATATTGTGTATGTCAGTTCTTTGTAAAAAAAACCAGAAAAGACATTAATTTTTACAGTATTGTTCAGTTTTAATAATTTTAAGAAAATTCATTGTTTAGGGACAGATTGCTACTCTAAACTTCAGCCAGAGCAAAGGGCT
>NW_010174533.1:1567-9282 GCF_000695765.1 Mesitornis unicolor | reverse complement strand
CAGTTCTCAGCATTTAATTTACTTCTTTCTAACAGAGACAGTAATCTATTTTATGTCAGTCCAGTTTTCATTTCCCTGTTAGTCCAGGGAAGCTGTTTGGTATTAAAAAGCTCCTGAATAGGCAATCTGCACAACAGGATCTGTTGGAAATCTATCACCTTCCCTTGTTTCTTCTAATCTGAAACATGTGTTGAAGAAAGTGATTTGCCAGGACATCCATTTAGATACCCAATCTTCATTCGCTGTAGCAGGGTTTAGGGAGTAGGGATTCTAACATCTGGGCTGGAAAGCAGAGCTTCCTATAAATTTGATGGATATCAGGACAGGCCATGGATAGGTCTCAGCTTGCTTGGTGGAATACATAAGGAAAAAGGTGGGTAGATAGCTGAGAGAGGTAATGCCAGCCAGTTTTTGTCATTACTCTCAGCCCTCTAGCAGCGTGGCATAGCTGAAAAGGAAGTTACATGCAAAACCGCATGCACAATATGAATAATTTCTATAAAAGGAAGTTCATAGGAAAGGGCTAAAATTCACATTACTCATTATTTTAATTTCATGCCATTTTGAAAAACAATGTTTAATTTAAAATGCTAGCTCACAAAAGCAAACGTCGCTGCTCAGACCAAAGATCCAGCAAGCCTGGAATAAGAGCAGAACAAACATACAGAAACCTCTTGAATCAAAAGTGTTGTAATAACAGCTCTTGATGGATGTTTCTTGCGTGATTTTTTTCAGCCTTGAGCTCATGCAAACTTTTATCATCCCTAGCATCATGCAGCAAGAGCTGCACATCCTAACCACAAGTCACGTAAAAGTATCTCCTTATGTTTGATCTGAACTTGTTAATTCCTAGCTTCACTTGATAGTCTCTGATCTCTGTATTGGAAGGAGCAAGCAATTATTGCTTATTTAGGTACTTCACAGCAGGTGTCCAGCTGTCTGTTATCGGAGCTCCAGAGCCCTTTCTGTTGCTCTATGAAAGCCCTCCATACCTGGGGATGATCATCCTTCTCCATGTTCTCTCTGCCCTTGCCAGTTCTAATGTCCCTACTTAAGGTGGGGTGCTGCATGCAGTATTTAACAGAACTTCTACAGTGGTGTAGTTATAGGTATGTGTTTACTCTCCATTTCCTCTCAAGGAATTTCTAAAACTGTATTTGCTTTTTAGCCTACTACTAAACATTGATTTACAAGTGGTAATAGCCATCTCCAAGCCTGTAATTATGAATACTAGGTCAAAATTTGTGATTGTTTTTTTTCTTGCATCCCTTAACTTACATTTCTCTGCACTGAATTTTACTGGCCATTTTATTGCCTGGTCATTCAGTGGCATGAAATCTTTCCGCAAGTCTTGCAGACCAGTTTCTCAAGTTATCACTTGTGCCATTCAGAATGGGAATGATTCCTCCTCAGCCCATCAGAGATGAGTGAGCCTTTTATTTGCTGAGGAGGGAGAAGAGCAAACAGGCAGAAGGGTCTGAGGAAGGGAGCAGCTGTGACTCTTCCCCTCTCTACCCTGGCCAGCAGAACAGAATTCCTATCTGATCAAGTGACAACTGCAAAGTGCAAATCCCTGGACAGCCAACAGCTCCTAGGTATAAAGTCCCTCAAACCCTGCTATGGCTGGGGGTCTCACCCAGTTACCTCCTCTCAGGCATAGCAGCATAAAGACAGCAATCCAGCTCTAAATATTTTACCAAGTCAGCTACCACAAGACAGTGGAGAGATACTACAGGTCCTGCAATATCTACGGGAGAAAGATGAAAAAAAAATTGCTGTGAGAGTAGCAATGACAAGTCAGAGAAAGAAACTGGATGCAGGGATGGGAAGCAGGAAAGGGGAAAAGAATCCTTACAAGTTTCTGTTTACAATGTTTTAATTCAGCTAAGTCACTGCAGTGCAAGTTGTGTTATGTTTTCTTCCTTTTCTACAGTCCTGGGATGCTGCTTTAGCTAAGACTGCAAAAGCGTGGGCAAAGAAGTGCAAGTTTAAGCACAATATCTACCTTAAAATGCCGGGAAAGGTGCACCCCACCTTTACTCCTGTTGGAGAAAACATCTGGACTGGCATAGCCACCATCTTCTCTGTGGAGGCGGCTCTCAGTGACTGGTTTAATGAAGTCAGCAGCTATGATTTCAGCACTCATAGCTGTACTGACATGTGTGGTCACTACACCCAGGTGAGTCTTACATGCCCAATGGTTTATAATGTAATGGTTTCACAGAAGATCCAAGTACAGGTCTGGAACGGACTGCTTGTGAACAGGAATTACAGCAGGGGTTTTCACTCCCCAGTTTATTGCTGCATGAGATGGGAAATAAACATTCTGAGCCCCAGGGAAGTCAGAATCCTATTTTCAGTAATGTTGGAAAGGGATTATCCCCCTGATGATTTAGTATTTGCAGGGAAGCCAGATAATAAGTGCAAAGACATCTATCAGTCAGTCATTTGCCTAAGCTGCCCTTTGGGTTGTCGATGTTGCTGCTGTGTTGGCTGTTTTCTAATTTCCACAAGATCCTTCCCTTCTCCTTCCTCCCTTAATGCTGTTGCTTTTTCAGTCTTTGAACAGGCTCATTACATGTTTCCTTCTACCCCTCAGGTCGTTTGGGCAGAGAGTTACAAAGTTGGCTGTGCAGTTCATTTCTGTGATACAGTTGAAAATTTTCCAGGACTCTATCAAGCAGCACATTTTGTTTGCAACTATGGGCCAGCGTAAGTTAATGATGGCATTTGGGATTTAGGTTTTTTACTTTTTAAATATCCCATAACTGACCTGGTTATCAGATGCCAACAACAATGGGAGCAGTTGTAACAAAATTTGGAAGAAGCTACGTCCACATGTCACTGGTCCAAGGGAAACTTCCCCCAGCCATCGAGAGCAGAAGCTGCTGGACATAGCTGGAGCTGCAGAAAATCCCTTCCTAAAAAAGTAGGCAAACAGATCCTAGCTGAGCCCTCACCATAACCAGAAGTGATGGAATAAGGTCTGTATTGACTTCCGCCTCTGCTGAGGAATGTGCAAGCTTTCCACTTAAGAAAGATTACATCTTTCTATGGCCTCACCTCAACTTCAAACAAGATGTTTTAATTGAAGAAATGAAAGAAAGATAATTCTCCAGTTTATCTCATACCTTGCAATTTCTGGACTTACCTTATACAGATTTGCTTTTAAAATACAGATACGTAATGAGGGACTACAGGCAGATTCTTGTATGTTTACAGGGAATACTACAGTATTGCCTGTAAAGTCTCATTAATTTCAAGTGGCAAGAGTCAGCAGGTAGCTGTTCCCCATGCTGTTCCCCACTGAGTTTTAATGTGATCTAAAAGGAATTTCAAACAGTTGCAATGATCAGTTTTTTTGATAAAGGGTTTCCACCCCCCAGTAGCTTTTTATGATAAATTATGCTAACAGTCTGATGAAACAATGTATTTAAATTGCTTTTCAAATGACTGAGCTAACAAAATACTGTTCTTCTGCTTTGCAGAGGGAATTATCCAAGAAAACCATATAAAGCAGGACAACCATGCAGTGGATGCAGTAACAGGAAGTGTGTACACAACCTCTGTGGTAAGACCAAAGTGATCAACTAAGAAAATTGCATAGAAATAAAAATGGCATCATTATCAGTGGAAATATAACAGAGAGTCAATTTGCACTAAGAACCTAGTGGTTCAGTAGGACAACACACAGAAACAGTACCAAAGCCTAGTAAGAATAGTATAAGAAGGAATTAATTAAATGCTTTGCTGTTGAAGGCTCTCATAGGTAGAAGCCAGAGTTCCTGATGAAAAGAAGTATCAGTTAGACTACTTTCTGCCTTTTATCTGATCAGAAAGTCAAATCTAAAACTAACCTCAACAAATATTCCTCATCTGGTTCTTCTTTCCTAGCAGAAGTGGTATATTTAACTTATGCTTTCTTGCTTGTTTAGTATGTTCTATCACATTTTCCAGAAAACTATAGCTCTGAACCAATAATAAGCACACTGATTTCTAACTTCCGCAGTATTCTGAAATATAGCCATGAGAGCTTATTTTTCCACGGCAGTTTGCAGCTGTGGACCTTTATGTCATTATACCTAGACCCAAATTAATCAGAAATAGTGTTTTAAATAAACAAAGATTAAAGAACATGCAACAATGTCTTAAATAAAATATGAATTTTATACAGAAGTTTAATGGGGATGGTCTCTACTAGCAAAGCTCTAGATAGTTTCAGCTGTAGAAATAATTAAGCATTTGGTATTCTTATTTCCTTCTGTGATATCCTGGCTGACTCATCTTGAAGTCTCAGACTGACACATCACAGGAAAACTAGAAACATCTCAATGACTAGGAGGAGGGAGAGGAGGAAGAGAGCTTTTAAAAATTAAGTGCTAGATCCTACAACCCGCTTTACCGTATTCTCCTATAGGGCACATCAGCAATTCCAATAGGATGCATGTAGGGAATCCTGCAAATGCATCAAAGCTCTTAGTAGAGGTGTATGTCTGTGATAAATTTAGTAGTTATAGTTCTCTCTCTGTAACTACTTGCATTTGGTTTGTGTCTCAATTTTAAATAAATTCCATGGTTTGTATTTATTTGCTTTTCCCTCCTCCCCATGACACAAATCCTTCCTAATACAGCTGCTTCTTTTCTGCTTCTCGTTCAATCCACTAATAAATATGAGCCCCACGCCACTTGGGGCCCTGCTCTTTTTGGCCTGCTTTCCCCTCACAGGAGGTTTCAGGCACTGACTGGCATCATAAGTGCAATCAGCCGGGCAGCAGCAATGGCTTATTACCTCTCCACATTAAGAACCACCACTGAATTATACTCACATTTATTTCTTCTTCTGATCTCTTTACAGAAAATGCAGAACGTGAGAAGCTGATAAGTACGTATCAAATTGTTGTTAATTGCTTTCCTGTAAGCATGGCTAAGTTTGATGGGTCTTAACACCTGTTTCTTCACTGTTTTTTAGATTATGCCTACTGGTATCCGGACTGGGATACACAGCCTCAGCCACCGCGGCCCCGTCCCCCCAGGCCTCCCGCGCCCCCATATATGCCACCTGCTGAGCATCCACATCCCACTTGTGACCAATACTGTCTTAGTGTTTCAATTTTAAGGCCACTGTTTCTGGTACTGAGTGCTGGTGCTGTTCTTTTAGTACAACAGCGGTTTCCACACACATTTTTTTATGAGTAATAATCAATTAAGGTACTGATAGTGATCTTGCCACTGTATTACTCTCAGAGAATTGCACACATATAAAAATCACTTGGTCATCTCTCCATTATCCTTGTGATGTTTATCCAGCATAGAAAAGGCTGCTGCTTCACTCAAGGCAAGATAAAAGAGGCTGTGTGTAGAGTCAGTATAATTCGTTGGCAGTAGCTGCAATATGCTTCTTTGTCTGCACAAGCCTCTTAGCTCTGGCTCAGGAGCAGATCACTAGAGGGACCACATAGACTACATATTGCTATATATGCTAACAGGCCTCCTAGAAACCTGGGACATCACAAAAACATGTCTGAAGCAGCACACTGTATCCAAAATAAACTATAACTTATCTCCATTCACCTTCAATTATCCCATACATCGTTTTCTCCAGATAATGGAGATTTAACTACTTTTTATGAACAAAAGGAGTAAAGAAGAATAATAGAACCATCCTTTACTATGTTTAGCCTATGTGTATCAGTCTCCATTAAAGTTACTCTATGGTCAGTTGTACTATTCTGTTCTTCTCCTCTCAGACTTAAACTTTGTCCTTCATAGCTAGAAGAATACCAGGAAAAGTTGATAGAGCAAGGATTAAAATGGAGAAAATGCAGAGTAGATGAGAGCCATCCTGTGCTTGCAAGCAGCGGAAGGGTGGGGAGCAGGGAGGAAAAACAGGAGAGGGAAGATGAATAGGCCCAGAACAGATTCTGGTTCAGAAATGGAAGATCTCAGTCTCATTTAAAAAGCCCAAACCATTGATGGATTCAGATTGGTTTTAGAGACATTTTGCCCTTGACTCCTATTGTTCATATGTACATTTTTTAGTAAGGGAAACAAGCCCATCTTTCAAGCTAAGGGATGCTGGCTGATATTAGCAATGCATAACTGTGCTGTCAATATTTAAAGCTGTTTCTCCTCTTTTATCATAGTCCTAATGTTTTGAGAACGCTGTGACTCAAATTCTGTGCCAAACTGCAGCTCTGAAGGAGCATGGTATCTCACAGAATAAAAATAAGCCCCAAATGTTTGGGCTCTTGTCATATACTGCAAAATGTCACCATGTAAGAAGACACATATTTAATTTCAGAATTATTGGCTCTTGTCTGCTGCCATTTTATATGTAGCAACAGCAAGTAGGCTGGAGGTGGGAAAGCTGTTGGGAATGGGACATAGCGGGGACAGCTGGCCTGAATTCACCAACGGGATATCCTGTATCGTATAACATTGAAGTTGGGGTATAGAAAGAAGAGAGGTGAGGGGCTGTCTTCCAGGGTGGCCATTGCTCAGAGACTGTCTGGGCATCAGACAGTAGAGGAAAGGGACCCGGGGGTCCTGGTGGACAGCAGGATGACCATGAGCCAGCACTGTGCCCTTGTGGCCAAGAAGGCCAATGGCTTCCTGGGGTCTATCAGGAGGGGGGTGGTTAGTCGGTCGAGAGAGGTTCTCCTTCCCCTCTACTCTGCCCTGGTGAGACCGCATCTGGAATATTGCGTCCAGTTCTGGGCCCCTCAGTTCAAGAAGGACAGGGAACTGCTGGAGAGAGTCCAGTGTAGGGCTACAAAGATGATCAAGGGAGTGGAGCATCTCCCTTATGAGGAGCGGCTGAGGGAGCTGGGTCTCTTTAGTTTGCAGAAGAGGAGAGTGAGGGGAGACCTCATTCATGTTTATAAATATATAAAGGGTGAGTGTCAAGAGGATGGAGCCAGGCTCTTCTCAGTGACAAACAATGATAAGACAAGGAGTAACGGACACAAACTGGAACACAGGAGGTTCCACTTAAATTTGAGAAGAAACTTCTTCTCAGTGAGGGTGACAGAGCACTGGACCAGGCTGCCCAGAGAGGTTGTGGAGTCTCCTTCTCTGGAGACATTCAAAACCCGCTTGGATGCCTTCCTGTGTAACGTCATCTAGGTGTTCCTGCTCCGGCAGGGGGATTGGACTAGATGATCTTTTGAGGTCCCTTCCAATCCCTAACGTTCTGTGATTCTGTGATCAGTCTCCCATTGGGGATGGTGAGTGATTGCCTTTGCATCACTTGGGTTTTGTTTGTTTTTTTTTCCCCCTGTCGGGGACACTTATCTCTGCCTTTTGCTCAGTAGCAACCTTGATAGGTATCCCAGCTCAAGGGGAGATCACTGCCATGCAGCCACGCTGTCTAGCAGGGTGAGCTTAAAGGTAGCTGTCCTAGGCTGTCATATTTATGGAATAAAGTGATTGGCTCCTAGTCCAATTACATGTGATGGAAAAGGTATGTGTGAGACTCCTTGTACCTGTAACTTCCTTTGTTCCTTGATAAAGGAGTCTTGGAAAAGCCACCCACTATTCAAGTGTTAATCGCATGGTCAGTGTTCCAAGCTCATATGCATCGATGCTCACTGTGCCACTCTGTTCCTTTGTGAGTTTTGCAGAGAACAGATTGAAACTAGAGGAGTTCTTGGCCTGGCTACAGCTCAGACCTTTACCTCCTTTGGAGTCTGTGCCAAAGTACCACTAATTTGGTT
>NW_010174533.1:0-1538 GCF_000695765.1 Mesitornis unicolor | reverse complement strand
CTCTTTCCACACATATTAAGCTGTCATTATCCTGACACATGAGTTTTCTCACTTCCTATTTTCTCCCCCTGTTCTGCTGGGGAAGGGGAAGTGTGGGTGTTTGGCTGCTGGCAAGGGTCCACCCACCACATTATTCTGCTCTAAAAAGTGGTCCATAGGGGAGTTGTGAACACAGTGTTTCCTATCCATAATTCTCTCAGAGGGTCTTTTCACCTGAAAGCAGTCTCCCCATGAATAGCTGGAGGTGTGTGACCCACAGGACCTAATATGTGCTGGTGGGGCTGCTGCTGCTGCAGACTTGCAGTGTTACCCAGGACCACGTCCTGGTTTGAGCTAAATAGAACTAATTTTCTATTTAGTGATTTTACTTTTCAGCTCAGTCTCTTTTAAGTGACTGAACTTGCTGAAAACTGGCAGCATGTTTTTCCCAAACAGCGCTGCTAGAAGATATGCTCAAGGTCAGTTGTCTCATCATGAGTGCTGTGTCTGCACCTATGGGGGAAGAAGCGGACCCAAAACTGACCAACTAGGTATTCCATCCCACATACGTCATACTCGGTATAAAACCGAGAGATCACGAGGGTCTCGTGCCTTTGCCCTTTTCACTGTTCCTTCCATCTCGACCCTTCGGTCCATCTCGATCCTGCAGAGGCCAAGGCCTGAGCAGAATCCTGCTTGTCTGTCTGCCACTGATCCTGATTTGTGTGTCCTGCATCCTGCTCCCACCTGCTGCTGAGTTTGGTCTGGGACTTTTCCAGTGCCCGGCTCTGCAGAGCCTCTGGTGACGTATTTGTCACTGGGGGGGAAGGGTGGGGGGAGGATTTTATATTGGTTTTGTATATATTTGTACATATTTGTATATATTTCATTATTTTCCTATTTACCATATTATCTGTAGTATTAGTATTATTGTTTCATTCAATCTGTTAGTTTATTTTCCAACCCGTAAAGTCTCTCTCCCTTACTCTCTTTTCTCTTCCCTTCTGTGGGAAGGGGAAAGGGGTTAATAGAGAGTGTCTGTCCAGGATTTAGTGGCCGGCCCAGCCCTAAACCACGACAGACCACCAACCTGAATATGGCCTTGCCACCAGCCCCAACACCTACAGGACTGCATGGTCAGAAGTGATAAATGGAATCTACATCCATGTGTTCAAAGGATGCAGATTCCTAAAACAAAACCTGGAATGGGAAGAAACCCAGCCTCTTTCCCACAGAGATGTCCAGGTTGGGGCTGTGGGAAAGGGCCTGAGCTTGGTGGACAGGTGATAATTAAAGGCAGTGTGAGGAAGTGCGTGGTGATGGTGGTGGGTCTGAGCAGTGTTGAGCACCCCAGGCAACATGCATGGGACATCAGCTTCCAACTCCTGGCTATGGAACCCAGGGCACTGGGCACCCAGCGTGAGACAGCACCAGCCTTCATAGCACCCAGAACTGCTGAGGGCTTGGGCTGCAGGGACTTAATTACGAATTGCTAAAGCTGGGAGCAGAAATTGGAAGCAACACAAGCGTGAGGGTCATTAGGGGCAGTCAACATGGCT
>NW_010174532.1:0-1683 GCF_000695765.1 Mesitornis unicolor | reverse complement strand
TTTTTTTGTTTTTATTATTATTATTATTATTATTTTTTACTCTCTCCTGTCACACTGATGGGGCGTCCGGTTTACAAGAAGCAGACGGGGCCGATGTTGATGCCGAATTCCTGGTCTGGGGCGCCAACGTCCATGGGAGCCAAATCAATGATGGGCAGGCGCGAGGTCTTCGTCGTCTTGTACTCGATGACTGTCTTGCCCCAAGCACCCGTGTGACTCTGCGGGGACATCGAGATCAGCCCCATTCCCGTCCCCACGTCCCCACCACCGTCACCGTCACTGTCACCACCCCCGGACTCACCGTGCAGCCATCCTCGGTGACGCCGTAGGTGAAGCGGCTGTTGCCTTCGGCCCTGATCTCGATCTCGTTGGCCCCTTGGAGGAGCAGGGCCTTCTTCAGGTTGCCCGTGTGCTGGTCCATGTAGGCCACGCTGTTCTTGCAGTGGTAGGTGATGTTCTGGGAGGCTTCGGTGGACATCAGGCGGAGGAAGGTCAGCTGGATGGCGACGTCGGCCGGGTTGGAGCCCTCACCACCATACTCGAACTGATGGAGAAGAGGCGTTAGGCACCGCAGCAATGGTTGTCCCCACCGGTTGTCCCCTCCTCACCGTGTCCCCTTGCTCACCTGGAAGCCATCGCTCATCGTCTCGCCGAACCAGATGTGCTTCTTCTCCTTGGGGTTCTTGCTGAGGTACCAGTTCTTCTGGGCGATGGTGGCCTGGGTGGGGTACACGCATGTCTCGCCTGTCTCCATGTTGCAGTAGACCTTGATGGCATCCAGGTTGCAGCCTTGGTTGGGGTCGATCCAGTATTCGCCTGTGGGGCAGAGAGATGGGGGTCAGGGAGTGGGGATGGAGGTGGATGGCCACAATGGATGGAGGCGAGGAGAAGCCGTGGAGGTGAGGAGAAGGTAAGAGGGATGGAGATGAGGAGCATCCATAGGGGATGGAGGTGAGGAGCATCCATGAGGGATGGAGGTGAGGAGAAGTCAGGAGGGATGGAGGTGAGGAGCATCCATGGAGGATGGAGATAAAGAGCAGCTATGGGAGATGGAGGTGAGGAGAAGGTAGGAATGATGGAGGTGAGGAGAAGGCAGGAGGGATGGAGGTGAGGAGAAGGTAGGAGGGATGGAGGAGGAAGGTGAGGAGCAGGTAAGAGGGATCTGAGGGGTTGAGGATGGAGCTGAGTGACAGCCATGAGGAGCAGAGGAAGGAGGTGAGGAGCAGCTGTGGGAAGTGGAGGTTGAAGGGATGGAGGATGGAGGTGAGGAGAGGGCTGGAGGTGAGGAGCAGCCATGAGAGGTGGAGGATGGAGGTGAGAGCAGCTACAAGGATGGAGGAATGAAGGTCAGCATCAACCAGCGGGTAGAGGAAGGACGAAGGTGAGGAGCAGGTGGAGAGGACAGCGAGACGGAGATGAGAGCCCCCCAGAGGGATGCAGGGACCAGCAAGGATTTTTCTTCCAGTCGCCGTGGCACATCTTCAGGTCGCGGCAGGTACGGGCAGGGTTTTTGCGGGTGCCCTCGGGGCTGCGGATGTTCTCGATCTGTTGGCTCAGGCTCTTGAGGGTGGTGTCCACCTCCAGGTCCCGGTCGCGCATCACGTTAGCATCATCAGCCCGGTAGTAGCGCCCACCATCGTGAGCCTTCTCCTGGGGTGGCTGGGGCAGGAAGCTGAAGTCGAA
>NW_010174531.1:13553-13852 GCF_000695765.1 Mesitornis unicolor | reverse complement strand
CGACGGCTGGGTCAGCTCGGACGCAGCCTACAACATCCCCAAGCATCAGTGCCTCCAGGACAGGCTGAGGGCAGCTCAGCTGATGAGGGAAGGGGCTCCCGATTGTCCCCTGGCCGTGGACACCATGGACAATGCTTCCAGCGCCGCCTACGGTGCCTACTTCGAGAGGCTCTACATCATCCAGGAGGAGAAGGTGATGTACCAGGGAGGCAGAGGACCGGAGGGCTACAAGATCTCGGAGCTGAGGACCTGGCTAGACCAGTACAAAACCCGGCTCCAGAGCCCCAGCACGGTGGTCA
>NW_010174531.1:6677-13481 GCF_000695765.1 Mesitornis unicolor | reverse complement strand
GGCGGGGCTGCTCCCCCCCCGGGGACGCGCGAAGGAGGCTGCTGTGCGAGCTTTCCAGTGAGATGTGCCATAGTCCTTTCTCTATTCAAATCATGTTGATTTGCCAGCCACGCTCTGTCAATACTGTATTTCCATGTGCGTTTTGTAAATAACTCTTTTTTTTCTCTCTCTCTCCTCTCTCTCTTTTTTTTTTTTTTTTTTGAAGCGTTTACTTTTTAGGAGGCTCTCTTCCTACGGGATCTGTTCCCAGCTGCGTGTGTGCTCGGGTGTGTGTCTGAAAAGTTGTGTACAAGTGCTCCGTGCTGCCTAGCAAGTGCTAACTGGGATTTCTAGTATTTCTTTGTGATGACCGATTTTGAAATGGGTTTCTCTAATGCCAGGAAATCGCGTCTGATGTTGTCAAGTACTAGAACTGCCAATAGCCAAAGCTGAACGGAATGTCCTATTTATGTGGGGGGGTTTTGTAAGACGTTCGTTCACCTTTTTTTTTTAATGAATTTTTTAAATAATAAAGGTTGAGTAAACACATGTCTAACCCTGTCTGCCTCTTTATCTTCAGACCGCTTCGATCCCTGTCCCATTTGCCCAGCTCGCAATATCCCCCTCATCCCCGCAGCCGAGGAGGGCGGGCGAAGATGCGCTGCTGGGGGGCGGCAGGAGAAGGAGAAGGAGGGGGGGTACTGGGCGTCCCCGGGGGGGGAAACACCCAAACCGGCGGAGGTCCCGGGGAAGGGGACACCTCGGTGGCCGTAGAGACCGTCCCGGAGGACTCTGCGCTGCAGGGCTGGAGAGCGAAGGTACAGGGCTGGCCGGTGCTGTGCAGGCAAGTGAATCCCGGCCAAAAATAAAATCAAATAAAAACAAGCGAAGGGAAGCCGTCCTGGTCGGGAGAGTCGCCCCATCGCGGGGCCAGAGCCAGAGCCCTTTCCCCCGGAGCACCCCAGGTGAAGGTGAGCATCCCGCAACAGCCGCCGGAGCAGCCCAGGACCAAGCGGGGCTTTAAGCCCCTCCTGCGCTGGCTCCGAGCGCCTCCTTGTCCTCGACAGCAGCGGGACGAGACGCCCGGGCTGTTCAGGCCCTCTCTTAAGTTTTTGGAGAGGGGTGCACGCCCCGAAGGAAAGGCAAGCCGGGGTCTCTCCGCAGCTGGGGGACTGAATTCCCCCCAGGTGCTAAGCTAAACCTGCAGAAAGCCGTTTGTAAGTGGATTAAAGCCCCTGCCTTGCCCATGACAGTGTTCCCCCGTCCCTGCGACGTCCCTGTCCCTCAATATTCACGGTTTAGATCAGCACCGTAACCGCTCCCGCCGCCCCCCTCACAAAGAAAGCAGCACCGGGGGCTCTGACGGCGAAACCAGCGGCTCCGACCCCGCTCCTCGCTCCCCTTCTCCCCCCTGCCGCCCCCGCCCCGGGGGGGGAGCGCGGAGCGCAGCGACTCTGACAACGGGGCTGGTTGTGCTGAGGAGTTGAAAGATCGAGCTCGGGTGCCCGCTTCGCGCTTCCCGACCCGTCCGGCTGTGCAGCCAAAGAGCGGGAGCCCGGCCGGGCTGGGGCTGCAGCGGGCTGGGCAAGGCTCGGGCCCCTCCTGTGATGCTGGAGCAGCGGGGGAGAGCCTGGAGTGGGCTCGCTTCATCCCTGGGCTCATCGCCCTCGACGGAGGCTCCGGGTTCCACGGAGCGGGTGGAGGTGCTGACCCAGGGAGCAGCCCCCTTAGAGCCCTTCCTGCACCCACGCCCGTCGTGCGTGGAAAGCAAAGGGAGAGGAGCTCAGGGCAACCGAGCACAAAAATGATGGGGAGTGGCTGAGGGAACTGGGGGGGGTTCAGCCTGGAGAAGAGAAGGTGAGGGGAGACCTATCGCCCTCTACAGCTCCCTGAAAGAAGAGGGTAGCAAGGGAAATCGGTCTCTTCTCCCCAGGAACAAGCGATGGGACATGGGGAAATAGCTTCAAGTTGTGCCAGGGGAGGCTTAGGTTGGATATTGAGAAAAATTTCTTCACTGAAAGGGTTACCAGGCACTGGAAGGGGCTGCCCAGGGCAGTGGTGGAGTCCCCATCCCTGGAGGGATTTAAAAGACGGGGAGATGAGGTGCTCAGGGACATGGTTTAGTGTGGACAGGTTATGGTTGGACTCGATGCTCTCAAGCACCGGCTCCCGCCCGCCCTCAGCGCCAGCACCGCGTTGCGAGCGCAGCCTCCATCCAGGCAATTACTTTCTTTTAATTTTTCCTCTCTCAGAGTTTAGTTTTCCTTACTTGACAATAAAGCCCTTCTTTGCTTGCTCACCTCGTTATCTCTTTTATTCTCATCCGCTTTCAGCAGCGCTGGAGTAGTAATCCAAAATTACGGGCAAGCCCCGGGCAAGTCCCCAGCCCGGCCCGGCCCCGGGACATTTTCCGGTCATGCGGGCAGAAATGGTCACTGTCCTCACTTGGGGTTAGTAGATCCAGAAACAGCCTCATCTTTCCTTTCTGCTACTAGCAGATTTTGGTCAAAGGCTATAGGAGGTCATGATTTCTTTTCTCTTTTTTCAATTATTTTTTTCTAAATAAGTCAGCTTTCTAAAGCTACATTCCTCCTTTAAAGAGAACACAGAGCTCTCATTTATCACTTTAATCAGCAGAAGAAGAAAAAAAAAAGAAATTGCTGTGAATGCCCGGAATCCCTGAAAGAGATCACACTTTGCACAAATCAAAGTTATCTGCTCCTATTATATTCTCCACTAGAAATGAATCATAAGCCTCCATCCCACTGAGGTTTCACGGGGACATTTGTTTAGCACAGCCGAGAACAATATCCTTTACATCTAAAGAGCCTAGGGCGGCAGAAGCCTCTCTGTCTGATACAGATGATTGAGAAATATCTTATCTTTTAAACTCATTTTTACTGCCTTGCCACCTCCCTGGTGTGCGACAAACAGAAGTCGAGGAGATTTATCAGAGAGCGATCGGTGTGGTGATTACGTGTCCTGTCAATAATTAATTGAATTATATCCTCGGTGTAATTACATACAGTCCTGTAGCCGGGAGGGAGGAAGAAACAAGGAAGTTGTGGTGTGGTCAGAGGGAGATCTCAGGACATGGTTCCAGTCATTAAAATGTGATGTAACATCACAATCTGGTGTATTCTGAGGCACAAATGGGGGAACACAAACAAAACCGACTACTAAAATATTATTTGCTTTGCAGCGGGGAGACAGCAAAAGCACTTGCTTTCATTAGCTGGCTTCATTGCTACTTTCTGCTGGGGATTTAAAAGTGTCTTGCAGTGAACAGACCAGAGGTCTCATTCATTTCAAGTACACTTCGTATTGTTCACCACATCCTAACTGACCAAATTTGATATTTCTGATGTTTGAAATAAAAAACTAGAATCAGTCCAGCAAAGCAGCATATATCTGATACTAATCCAGAAATGACACATTCAAAGTATCTTGCAAGCAAATTCTTGCCCTACACTAATTTTTCCATACTTCTTCCAGTCATAAGGGAGATCATCACATCATTATTAATTTACTATTTACTAAGAGCTGTTAGAGTGCTCTTTTGGTGCACAAATGCAAGAAAACAAAGGGCTTGATTCAGTTCCCTCACAAGTTTTGCACTGGTGGAACTTCAATGACACGGGTGTAGTCACTTCAGAACCACCTGGCTGTAATTATGATCAAAATCTGGGCTCTTGCACTTCCTTTGCTTTCCTAATGCCTCAAACCCTCTATTTTTCTACAGCAGGCTGCGGAAGACAGACAGCTGTTTGAGTACAGAGCTCCAAAATCATCCTCAAGTTCCTCCTCACTGCCATTGCCAGTGTCCTAAATCCTGCCAAACTTTGTCACATCAGTATGTCCCTTCTGCACTGTCCCTACGGCATGAGAGTCATAAATCCCACCCATAAGTGTCCCTTTCCACTTGTTAAGGCATAACCTCTCCGTGTCCTGAGCTTTACATCAGGTAGATTTTAATTTTAAAGTCTTTTAAGCATCCAGCTGCCAAAAGGAACTCGACACCTGCTTCCTTCTCTGCAAATTCCTCTTTTCAGACAAGTCCTTGATGATGCCTCTTGAAAAGGGCTTCATTTATGACCTCCGCTTAATTGACTACTCCATGGATTTCCCGTCTTCTTGGTCCTCCACCTGCTTCTTCAGAGATTTTTGGAAGTGGCTTACAGTGGCAAATACACTAAAAAATCAATGGCCAAAAACATCTTAACTAAACAGTGAGCAGTATTCAATACTTCCTGTGTGAAAATGCATCACAGGACAAGGTTAAAATCCTTCAGCTAATACGTTTTGTGTAAAAATTCTTCTCAAGGTACAATGCTGATAACGGTAATGGGGTCGTTGACCTTATCTGGACACCAGATGCCCACCAAAGCCACTCTATCGCTCCCTCAGCTGGACACTAGCGAGAAAATACAACAAACGACTCATGGGTTGAGATAGGGACAGAGGGAGATCACTCACCAATTGCCAAAACAGGCTTGACTTGGGGAAATTAGTTTAATTTATCACCAATCAAATCAGAGCAGGATAATGAGCAATAAAAATTACATCTTAAAACACCTTTCCCCCACCCCTCTCATCTTCCTGTAGCTGTAGCTTTAGTTTTGAATCTGTATTTTAACTAAGATGTATGCACGTTGATGGATAGCCCATCTGGAGCCATAGCTTCAGTTCGGATGGTTGCTATAATATCTGCTAACAAAGAAATAGTGAAGATTGGTCATCCAACACTGAATCAAACAGAAAGAGTTTCTATGAGTCTGTAAGAAATAATGGACATAATTAAGTTGTCCTTGAATTAATCACAGACTCGGCACGGGAAGTAGAAAATCAGGTGTCCTAGGGCAAACTGACTTCAAAATGACCCCTGCTCAGGTGAAAACCCTCACCCTGTGCAGGCACAGTGTAGTCAGAGAATGAACTGGCAGGTATTATAATAATATTTACATTTCTAACCATTCATTGTAATTGGGAGTGTTTAATTTTGTAACTTTTGTGTAGAAATACTACAAGAAAACTGGCATTAGGCGTGCATGCTAGGCAGAGGTATTCCCCATGTACCCGGCACTGAATAAAGTACTGCCTACTATTTCATACACCCAGTGTTAAGGAGTTGTTATTCCCAATTTCAGTGGCAATTCAACTTGCTACACATCTCTCCCTCGGTGCCCACAATTACCCTGACACAGAGATGATCCCTGAATGTCTGATAAAGACAATATCTAAGAGCTGCAGTCCTTACTGGAGACATTCAAGGATGAATCAGCACATGGCCTCTGGCAGAAGGGGATCCCATTATCCATTATAGAGTAATGGGCACTATAATAAATGATAAATAGATTTTAAATTATATGGAAACCCCTAGTAATGAGGCTAAGGACCATGACAAAGCTTTCTATCTCTTCTGGCCATCTCCCACTCACCTTTTTAGGCTTATAAAGCAACCAGTGCTTGAACAGTCTGCATTTGACCGGCTTTTCCCATCCATTCAAAGGCACCCCATGTGGGATTTTTAAGGTCATATTTCTGTTTCCTTGGTGGGTCTTACTTTTCTTGCCTGAAGAGTCAGTCGGGATGTGCATTCCTTGCAGCAGCTGAAAATCAGTGCACTTATTTCATCACTCAGGCACAGTTCCCCCAATGATGTACCACGCTGTGATCCCACAGCACAGAACCTCACGTCAAGTATCATCAACCTGAAAAGTTTTGTGTTGAAGCATCTTTCAGAGCTCATATGACTTCATAAGCATAATTATGCCAAAGACACAGTTATTAAGACCTGATAGTGGAAATAATTTCTAAGAATACATAACCTAAGGACGTACATACATTTATGGAAAATTATATTCTATTAAGTGATGAATAAAATGCGAAGGTACATGTTACAGAATCCCAGAATCGTTAGGGTTGGAAGAAATGTCCAAGATCACCAAGTCCAACCATCAACCCAACCCCACCATGGCCACTAAACCACGTCCCCAAATGCCACATTCAGGCGCTTCTTGAACCCCTCCATGGATGGGGACTCCACCACTGCCCTGTGCAGCCCCTTCCAGCGCTTGACCACTCTTTCAACTCTTAAAAACTGTTATAAGGGAGGTGACCCTTAAAAAAATGATGGGGCTGGGCTGAAGAAATGCTGGAAGTTGCACAACTCAACCATTTGTGATGAAGGACACCCAGGAAAGAATAGGGCGCAAGGCTGCTCCCGGCCAGCTTTGCAGCACATGGACATGGAGAACATCCTGTGCTGCTACCACACAGCCACAGGCACGCAATTGCAGCCAGAGAACAAAATGTGTCCAAAGTGGTTTTGGAAGACTGGAAAGGGAGAGGCAGGGTGTTGTGCATTTTATAGAATGAAATATTTATTTCAAAAAGTGATAATTGTATAAAAAAAAAAATTCAAGGAAATTACCGAGTTCATTTCTATTTCTCCTCACTCTAAGTGGAGCACATCCATCGCATGCGTGTCAGGGAATAATGAACAGTTCTGGGGAAATGGAAAATAATAGATGGAACTCAGTTGTCTTGTTTCCTCTATCACATTTTTTCCCTTTTAACCGCATATTGCCTTCTCTAGAGCGCGTACCACTGGAATTGTAACTATAGTTTTAGTTTTGAATCTATACCTACAACTTGATTTATGCTTGTTAATGGGTAACCCACTTACAACCACAGCTTTAGTTTAAATAGCTAAAGTCCACTTATAGCTATAACTCTCGTTTGATAGCACCCATTAACAGAGAAATAACCAAGACTGGTCACCCACAACCGAATCAAATAGAAACAGTTCCTAAGAGACTGCAG
>NW_010174531.1:1298-6646 GCF_000695765.1 Mesitornis unicolor | reverse complement strand
TTGCTTGAAACAATGGACATAATTAAGTTGTCCCTGAGTTAATCACAGACTTGGCATGCAAAGTAGAAAATCAGGTGTCCTTAGGTGAACCAAGTTCTTTATAATGCTAACATGTCCACCCATGGGTCAAAAAGAGCCCTGCCCGGGCAAAAACCCTCACCCTCTACAGGCGAAATTTAATAAATTGCAAACTAATCATTGTAACGGGGAGTGGTTCATCTTGTAGCTTTTGCATATAAATATCACAAGAAAAATCAGCGTAAGGTGTGTTTGATTTGTGGAAATCCACCGAGCACCCAGAATTGCTCAGCTCTCAATAAAATGCAATCTGTCTCCGGAGCATGTGAGAATTGGTCTGATGCTTTTCAGACACCAGAATGATTATGCTGAGCTCTAGGGTTTTTTGATGTTCATGCAGATCAGATATTTTTTGTTAGTGTTTAGCTGACTGATGTATCTCCGATATTAAATAATCTACCACGACATCAAACTAAGTCAACAGTTGTACCTGTTTGGAGCAAAGGTGTGGTAAGCAAAAGCAAGAAAATAATTTGTAATACATGGCAGAACTCCCCAGGACTGAACTTCAAGACCTCCCCTACTTCCAAGAGATGTCTTCACTTGATTCACTCAGCTGAAATAATTTCCAGAAATTATCTACTGAGAGGAACAGAATGGAAGAAAATAAAGAGCAGATTGAAGAAGAAATGTCATCGATCTTGCCTTTCATTCTTTTACTGACAGAACTTTGAAGTCTTCAGCCGCATTCTCATGAACACAAAGAGAGGTTTGGAGAAACTCAGTAGGGATTTTACCAGTAGAACTGAAATATATTGGCATGTACTATAGAAATACACCTGTGTTCCCTCAAGTTGGGTAGGAAACTGCCTAGAAAGATGAGTACTGGCACTGCCTGCAGATGCTGCTGGAAGCTGGAAACATCTCCTTCGCCTTTCACCACATATTCTGTGTTACTATGAACCCGCTCTGGAACCTTTTGTTTTGTTAATAAATCTAATCCTTGGAAAAGGGACTTGGCAAAAAGGAAAATCAGGCTTATTTTATCTTTCCAGTTATCAAATGTGCTCACTGGCTCACGATTCATCTCCAGATCTTGTGTGATCAACACAATAATAAAGTGGTCCATGGTCCAGAGGATGGAGAAGGAACCACTAAACATATGGGAACAAGTCTTATGGGGAGCAGCTGAGGGAACTGGGGGGTTCAAGTGGAGAAGAGGAGGTGAGGGGAGACCTTATCCCCTCTGCAGCTCCTGAAAGGAGGGGGTAGCGAGGGGGAATCAGGCTCTGCTCCCCAGGAACAAACAATGGGATGAGAGGAAATGGCCTCAGGTTGTGCCAGGGCAGGGTTAGATTGGATCTGAGGAAAAATTTATCAACTGAAAGAGTGGTCAAGCACTGGCAGGGGCTGCCCAGGGCAGTGGTGGAGTCCCCATCTCTGGAGGGGTTGTGATGTGGATGTGGCACCTGGGGCCATGGTTTAGTGGCCATGGTGAGGTTGGGGTGACGTTGGACTGGATGATCTTGGAGGGCTTTTCCAACCTTAATGACTCTGTGATTCTAGATAGGATCTCTGAGGGACTGCAGCACCACATGAGATCATGTCCAAACTGTTGGGTGATGGAAAAGGGTTCCAGTTGCCTGTTTCCCAAGCACAGCACTGACAGTTGATGGATAAACCCAGCTAAATATTGCCTGGTGCTATTTTAATACCAGGTGAGCAATCAGGGCACTCTCTGTAGTTCCCACGTCATTCGTTTTCAGACGATGGATGTGTCATCAATGTAAAATGGAATTTGGGGTTTTTTTGGAAAAGAAATCAACACTTAAGCCATACTTTTGAGCAAGTCAAAAGACACCCAAGGGTACAATTGCCTTGTGTGCTGCTCTTTTTAATAAGGCCAAGGAAAAACATCACTGGATGGGATTATGATCAACTGCCGCTTTAATGCAGACAATGAAAGAAGGCTCCTTGCTGCTGGTTGTAAATTCATCATTAAGGATACCACTCAGAGTCATTTGGCATGACATTTTCTATGCACAGAGCAGAAGAGTGCAGTATTAGCTCCGGAGTGATTGGATAAGTTGTACATCCATTAACGGGCACATCAGAAACTGCTTCCCAGCCTCAACGTCTCTCCTATGCAAACTGAGAAGACGCAGATTGTCTCGCTGCTGTTTACTTAAATTTTTGGTGCATATTTTCGCTCTGTCCAAGATCCTGTTTATTTGAGAAGCTCCTATCATTGGTAGATCATAAGTCCAGGAAAGCTAGGCCAATTTTTGATCAAACATTTTATCCACCCAAGATGCCAGTTCATCCTAACTAAAATCCACGTGTTGTTCACCTGAAAATGGAAAAATTATTCCAACAAGAATTCATGAAAGGATAAAAACATTCCAAGTAAAAATTCTATACTCCTATTTTCATAACAGACCACCTTGTGCATTTAAGATGTTTCGTTTCTAAATATAACTAGATGTAATTATCCAGAAAAAAATACATTAAAAATGAAGCTTCATTTTCCATTTTGGCCAGCTCAAAAATCTACGTTTTCCTGTTATACGAGTGAAATAAAAGTTCCATTATTAAAATTCTCTGCTCTGTAGTCTTTCTTCCTGTTCATGAATTGTTCATTAACTGGTTATGACCTATTCTTTATCCACACACTTCATCAATCAAATTACATGAACAAATTTCAGACATGAACATGTCATCTAATTGTTCACTTGGAGTATTTCTTTATTGTGATATATGACCATCACTTACACCAATGGTGTTGTATTTGCTCGCCTGCTGGATATATGATTTTTTTTTCAGAGAGGAAGTACCAAATATCATCTCATGACATTTCTCAGATATAAATTTTCAGATTAATAATCATTAAGGTTTAAAAGATATACAGAGTTTCCCTCCAGACAGCAGCATTATCCACCTTTAAGCCATCAACCCTTTTTCAGTGCTCCAAACCAATGTATTTTATTTAACAATATGCAGAAACTATAGATACAGTTTATAGGAGAGACTAGATAATAAGAATACTCTTTAAAGCAAAAAATATAGTTAGGATGCTCCCTTAAAGGATGTGGCTCTGGTACAAGCCCAGCCCATGTTCATGGACCTGAACCTAGAATTCGGCTGGGGGGAATGGTGGGAGAAAGGCTGCTCCCTTTCCTGGCAAAGGTGCTTATTTAGAACATAAACCAGGAATGTCGCAGTATCAAGGAAAAAATCAGGTGCATGCCACAACAGTGAGGTTCCTATTTAATTCCAGCTAATTGTCATTCTTTATTTTGGTCTGACCAGAAAGTCCATTCTGACTTGATAAAAATATTCCCACTGAAAATTCACTTTTAGCCAATACATTCCCTCTTCAAACAGCTGAATTTACCAGCAATTTCCTTCTCCTTCCTTCAAAGAATAAGAAGTTTAATTCAAAAGTTTGAGGGTGGACTTTCTGAGTCGCACGTATGTGCCGTTCATTGTCTGATCAGCCAATGTGGTTACATAGCTGCCCCTGCTGTGCACACGACCGAGCACTGCGCAGGCAGGCACGTTAGCCAATAAAATCTGAAAAAAAAAAAAGCAGTGAAACCTTCCCAACAGTTCTCAGAATAAATAATTGTCTTGTCAACCCTCCCTGGGCTCGTTCCTGTGCCTTCCTTTCCCTCTCGCCTGCATCTCCTCAGGGATGCTCTTTCTCCATCAACGCAGCCTCGTGTTACTTCCCTGCAGCTCTGCTGCCCTCCGCTCTCCGATCTGGCATTACAGTGAAACTTCCAAGAATTCCATTCTCCGAAGCGTTATGAGTCACGCTTGAGCCTTCAGCAATATTTTTAAAACACCAATGTTTTTTTAATCACTCTGGAGACCCACAGAAGAAAGTAAGGATATTATCTTGCTAACTTACAGTCGCGGTTGTTTTTTCTATTGCCACCCACGCGCTCTCATCTCTCTCCAGATACTCTGCTCCAGCCTCTCAATAGTGCAGGCATATGGCATCCGAGCATGCCAGAGGCTGACTTCAAGTTTTAGTCATTTTTCTTCCTGTAAAAAGGATGGAGGGACATTAAGCCTGTGACCATTTGAGAGCTTTCCTTGTGTAAGAGTTTGAGACTTCAGTAAATAAAGTGGATGTTCTACCATAACACTAACAGAGATTAACTAACATTAACATCTAACTAACATCAACACCTAACTAACATCAAGTCTAAGCCATAAGTCATTGTATTTGAACTCAGCAATGTCTCATGTCTGGCGTATCAGAGGCAGCGCAGAATTCACCGGTGCAACGCTCAACATAGGGAGGGGGAAATTCCTGCCTTCTCCTTGCAGGGATTTCCAAAAAAGCCTTTTAATGGAGGAGCTGCTTACATTTAGGAGCTGCAGTTCTAAATACTGTTCCTGATAATCAAAATGTAAATTTTTATTCTGCTCTTTGAAGAGCTTTCCTTTTTAATGAGAAAAAAAAAAGAATCACAGAATGGTTTGGGTTGGAAAGGACCTTAAAGATCATCCAGTCCAACCCCTGCCATGGGCAAGGACATCTCCCACTGGAAACATTACTAAGCTACAGTAAAGTTACCAGTTCATTTTCATTTTACATTTCAATGCTTTCTCCTCTTTTTCGTGCAGGAGGGATGAGGCAGCTTGTATTACAAAATTGTTATTTGCAGCTTAAGACAGGAGTTCCACAAATTGCTGTTGTCTGCAGACGCTCATAGAACCATAGAGTGATTTTGATTGGAAAAGACCTTTAAGATCATCGAGTCCAACCGTAAAACCTTCGTGTGACACTGAATAAATATACCTCAAGGTATACCTAGCACTGGATGAGATGTTCCCTAAAAACAACAATTATCTGAGTTTCTGTAGAGATCGGCTTCTTGCACGAAGCATTCGAGGATGAGTGGCTGCCCCAGCACAGCCTTTAGAAAAAGCTGCCAAGAAATATGAGGATGAAGAGACCCAACTTTCAAATTACCAGCTGATCATATGAAGAAAGTACACTCTTAGGTCTCAAAAGTTACTGGAAAATGGTCAGCGAGCTCGCCTGTGCAAGAGATGGTTGAGAGAACTGTGAAAATAAACACGTCTTTGAGAAATGGAGGTAGGATGAGTGAGATTTGCTGAAGAAAAGGTGAGAACGGTGTTAAGCGAACTAGAAAAGACTCCGTATTAAATAGTAGCATTAAAGCAGGAAGCTACGAGTGACCAAGGCTCCTCAAGGTTCAAAGTTAGGTGAGGGATTTTGCACACAGACATACACATAGTTATTTGTCTACATAAAATAAAGCACAACCATACTGAAACTGTTCGTTTTACAT
>NW_010174531.1:0-1267 GCF_000695765.1 Mesitornis unicolor | reverse complement strand
GTGTAGGGCTTTTCTGTCTCAGTGTCTCATACTCAGAAATGTGGAAAAATAACAAACTTGCCTTTCATTGCAGTAGGTTCTTCTCCTACTCGATGTATCTTTAAGAAATCCTGTCCCGTTTTTTACTTGACTGTACCCATCCTAAGCTTTCGGAGGATGCTGTAACTACCAGCCCAAGAGATTTAAAAATTTATTTACTCACTGTATGGTTTTTTTTAAGATTAAAAAGAATAAGGTCATTTTCTAGGAAATAAGTTCAAAATATTAGCACAGTCACCTAATGTTAAGCTTTTCAATCCATGTTTAGCCTCCCAAGTGTCAGTGAAGTTGTTCTACTTCAGTGAAAGACATCCACAAAGCTCAGTGAATGGCTGTGTGATACAAGCCAGCTAAACATCCAACTCTTTATAAACCCGTTACCATGATATCATTACCAAAAAAGCACTTCTTTAACCCCCTTCTGCTTCATTATTTTGCACTGTCTCTAAGAAAATGAATTTCCAGGACATGGTTTAGTGGCCATGGTGGTGCTGGGTTAATGGTTGGACTTGACGATCTTAGAGGTCCTTTTCCACCTTAACAATTCAATGATTCGATGATAAAATTGCCATCTTTAAACCCCTATCACCGTGATTTCATGCCTTGGACAGGATGCAATGGATGCTAAAACAACTCCTAGGTTGGGCAGCACACGTAAGACTTAGCATGGAGAAAGCCATCAGCCAGAGATCAGTAGCTTAAATTCCCAGTTTTCTCTGCATCATTCTCCTGAGTGGCCTTCACTCTACCTCTTCCTGGCTTTTCAGGAATAATTAGAAACAGGCGGCAGTTGCACCGTTTCTGCAAGTTTAAAGCAAGCTGGAAATCAGAATTGAGTTGCTACATTTTCAACAGCGGGCAACATCAGCAGAGCAGGCAATTTTTGACTGAATTTACACACGAAAGAAAAGCCAGTTGACACAACAGGGAAATGTAGCGCATGCAAAGTACGAGGCTCTGAAAATTCAGGCTGCTGTGAAATTTAGAGACGTGACACTGATGTGAATGTGAATGGCTCTGAAACAGACTCTGCTATTACAGAGCGCAGATTCGTATGTACCAGACATAGCTGAATGAAAGCCAATGCCTGAATTGATCCACCCTCTATAAAAGTTACCTACATATCTGAAAACCAAAACACAGAAAAGTATATCAGAAAGAATATACATATCAGAATATATAAATAATATTATATAATGGTAATAGAACATATATAATAATAATAATA